>NW_027203789.1:17500-32500 GCF_024711535.1 Dipodomys merriami | reverse complement strand
ATATTTATTATTTTCAGTTTTTTTGTCGTCGGGTGTGAGGCTTGGACTCTGGGTCTGGGTGCTGTCTCTCTGCTCTTCATCTGAAGGCTCACTACTGTTCTGCCACTTGAGCCACAGGGTGCCACTGCTCCCCTTTTCTGTTTATATAGTGCTGAGGAATCGAACCCAGGGCCTCATGCTTGCAAGGGGAGCGAGCACTCTACCACTAAGCCACCTTCCTAGCTCTCCCCCCTTTTTTGGCCAGTCCAGCATGGAAGGCTCCTGCATCTTGTTTGTATGGACATACTCACAGCTGAATAACTGAGTTGTTTTGCTTAATAAAAAAAAAAATCCTGGTGTTGATATATGTGGAGGGGAAGGGAAAAAACAAATTGTTAAAACAGGGTTACAGGAGGACCCATTGAAACAATGAGATATACAAGTCGTTATGTCGAAAAACGAACTTTACAACTTTGGTGGGGGGACGGCGGGGGGGGGGGGAGGATACGAAGGGATGGGAAGGGGAAAAAAAGCAGGAGGCTACAATGCTTATAAGAAATGTGCTCATTATCTTACCCATGTAATTGTAAACCCTCTGTACAGTATTTTCACAATAAAAATATATTTAAAAAATATATATTTAAAAAAAAAACTTGGTACAGTAGTCTAGAAACATGGTTGCTATTACAGCGTTGCTATTACAGCCTTCATTTGCTTCACTTGACCACTGTTTTCTCATTTAACAGCTTTTGGCGACAAGCATGATTATTTTTCGTGGGGTGGGGGTGACTGTTTTGAGGCTTTCCCAAATTTTTATGTCCAACAGGTTACCAGATCTAAGGAAAACCCAGAAGTTCGAGAATTAAGTAACTCTCGGGCTCAAACTACAGAGAAAGAAAAGGAGAAAGAGAGACCTATGGAGGGAAGGGGTTGGGGCGTTGGGGGGAGAGGTCATAGAAAGGAAAAGAAAACAGGGAAAAATAAAAACACAAAGTAAAGGTCGTTTTTAAGTGGAGGCCTGGACTCAAACCAGGCCACTGACTGAGGCTTCCTCATTATGGGATTTCAAAAGTGGGCCTTGGCTTCTTGCAGAAGTCATCTCGATGTGTTGGTGTTCTGCTGTACATATCATTTGGAAGCGACTCTATCTTTTCACTCCATGGTGAATGTATTCACATATATGTTCCTATAGAAAACCAGTTTCGTGTGTTTTCTCTCACATATGCAAAAGGTACGTTTAAAATAGGGGAGACATTAGATCTCTGGACTGACTGCCTGGCTGGCTGCTTGGCTGGCTGCTTGGCTGGCTGCCTGGCTGCCTGGCTGCCTGGCTGCCTGGCTGCCTGGCTGCCTCACTCACTCACTCACTCACTCACTCACTCACTCGCTCACTCACACACTCACACACTCACACACAGTAAGACCCAAAAGACAGGATAGATACTTTTAGGGGGAGAAACACCCACCGAGGCAAGGCCCAATGGTTATGTGCCCAGAAATGAAAGTGAAACCTTGAAAACACACAGAGGAAAAAGAAACAAAGTAAACTCTCTACCTTGAGCCTGTAGTAGGGTTTAAGAGATGATTCTGTTGGTTTCCCATGCATGCATGGGGGGGAGGGGGGGTGCTTTGACCCATGCTCTGTTTCTTTTTAAAATTTACTTCCCTCCCCGGTGTAAGTTTCCTCCTTTCTTTGAGGAAACTCTTGGCTCCGTTCCCGCAGTATACTCATTGTTTGTGCAAAAGCTCAGAGGAAGGGAGCTGCTCTTTTCCCTTCCACCACCCACCCCCACCTATTAGTTTTCTTTCCTAATAACTGTTCGTTTATGAGGGACTGAAAAGTGAAGAAAATAGGATGTGTGGAGCCATTCATTAGGAAGCTGTCCGGCTGTCTTGTCTCTGAATTCCTGGTGGTGCTTTCCCAGGCCTCATTTCCCCCTGGAAATTATCCTGCTTGCCTCTGTGTTCAATTCTGGGAAGGAAGATAGGCCGAGATAAGGCAACCTCTTGGCACGAAGCTGGAACACACGGCCACCTCGCCTCACGGGTACACAGCCTAATCATCCTATCCCGAGGGTCCTCCGTCAACAGTTTCTTACAACGATTTTTATTAGTTTAGTGGCCCTACTGAGGTTGAAATTCAAGGCCTCAACTCAGGCAGGCCTGCTGGGGTGGGCGTGTTTGTTTCTTCTTCTTTCTCCTCCCCCCCCCCACCCTCCCCCCTCCGCCAGGGCGCTTAAGTCGTTGCCATGACGACATTTACAAGACAAAGGAACGTTGCCTGGAGTTCCTGAGTTGACTGGGGCTCCAGGCTTAAACCAGCCCACCCCACCCCCACCCCCGACCCGCCCTGCGTCCTCTGCGAAACACCCCGGCGGGGTGGGGGGTGGGGCGGCCAGCCCTCAGCTCCTGTAACTTCATTAGCGCGCGGGGTGGGGTGGGGGTGAGTGAATCAGCCTCCCCTCCCCCTCCCCGTCTTTACAAAAGTGGCCTCTTTTGCCCTTGGGCAGGAAAAGTCTGCGCGCGCGCGCTCTCTCTGGTCTTTTTCTGCTGGAACCCTCCCTGCCTACCACCAGCAGCCACTGACTTCCTGCAAGCTGGAGTTGTCAGACTACTTCCACCCGCCCGCTGCCACTAGTATGCCTCCCGCCCAAGCCCGCCAGGGACAGAATGGGAGGGGCGGGCGGGGAAGCTGGCATGCTTGCCTGTGCTCTGCCCTCTGCCCCTCCGGGAGGCATGACTGTGACCGTGGGATGTCCCCGTGGCCGACCCCTAAGCTCCCACCCTCTGGACGGAGGAGAGTGAGGGGAAAAAGGAGTTCAGGAGTCTTGTCTCCCCTCCATCTTCCCGCCTAGGTCAGGCCAGGATCTGCCTCTCTTCTCCCTGTCCCTGTTCCCCGTTCCTCTTAAGGAGTGACTGGAGAAACTGTCCGTCTGTGTTTGTGATTGTGATTAACATCGCAAAAACCTTCAAAGAATCTCAGATCGGTTAGAAGCCCGTTGGGTTTCACTTCTCAGGCGTGAGGGGTTGTTATCTCCCCCTCCCTCTCTCCTTTGATTTTTTACAAATTGTTAGGGAAATGGTGACATACAGAACGGTTACAGTATGCCAGCCCACACCGGTGGCTCGCGTCTGTAATCCTAGCTGCTCAGGAGGCTGAGAGCTGAGGATCACGGTTCAAAGCCAGGCAGGGCAGGAAAGTCACCAGACTCTTATCTCCAATGAGGCACTAGAAAATCGGAAGTGGCGTTGTGGCTCAAGCGGTAGAGCACTCGCTTTGAGCTGAAGAGTTTAGGGACAGCGCCCAGGCCCAGAGTTTAAGACCCACCACTGACAAAAAAAAAAAAAAAAAAAAAAAAAGGATAGGAAAGATTACATTACATAAGTGAGGTAGGAAGAGTACATTTTTTTTTTAATTAATAAGTTTTTTTTTTTTTTTTTTTTTTTGTCGTTGGGCTTGAACTCTGGGCTTGGGCGCTATCCTGCCCGGGCTGGCTTTGAACCGTGATCCTCAGCTCTCAGCCTTCTGAGTAGCTAGGATTACAGGCGCGAGCCACCGGCGCCCGGCTAATGAGTTGTGTTAATTGTGAAAATACTTACAGAGTGGTTACAATGACACGAGCAAGGAAATGAGTACATTTCTTATCAAGCATTGTTGCCTCCTCCTTTGTTTCCATTCCTGCCCTCCCATCTCCCCCCACCCCCTAAAAAAGAGTACTTTTTTTTTTTTGGACAATGTCACCCCTTCCCTGGCTCTCTCACAGGTTTTCCCTCCCTCAAGTTCTGTTTGTTCCCCACCCACAGGTTGTGTGTCAACATAGTGTCTAGTGAGTGCCACTGTTGCACTTCTTCATCCTGGGTCCCTCCATTTCTTGCCCCTCCCGGAAATAGATGAAGGAAGAAACAATGGGGGGGGGGGAGAAGAGAAAACAAAATAACATCGATGATAACAAACACAAAGAAAGGGGAAGACTTCTTGTTATATGATCAGAGGTATATAGGCATTGCACTTTGGTGAGCCTCATGTCTTCAATTAAGCAACCCAAAGGCCAGAAGTGGAGTTTTGGCTCAAATGGCAGACTGCCAGTCTCTTTTTTTTTTTTTGGCGCGGGGGCGGGGGGGTCCGGTCGTGGGGCCTGAACTCTGGGCCTGGGCGCTGTCCCTCATCTCTTCAGGTTAAGGCTAGCATTCTACCACTTGAGCCACAATGCCACTTCCGGCTTTTTTTCTGCTTATGTGGTGCTGAGGAATCGAATCCAGGGCCTCACGCATGCAAGGCAAGCGCTCTACCACTGAGCCACCTTCCCAGCCCCAGAGTGCCAGTCTTGAGCACAAGAGCCAAGGGACAGCACTCAGGCTCTGAGTTCAAGCCCCAGGACTGACTGGGGCGTGCACACACACACCCTGCACCCCTTGATCTTTGCTGCTGTTTCCTACCACACAGGCACAGGCACGTATGGCAGCATGTGATCTACCTCCCCCCCTCCCCCCACACACACTTTGCACTGCCGCCACCACCACCGCCGCCGCCACCAACTATAGCAACAGACTTCCTAGGCTTCCCCTCCACCACCACCACCCCCTCCGCCCCGGGCCCTAGTTTAGATCGATGAACCAAAGTGTCCCCACTGCACGTTCGGCTCTGGCAAATATCAGATAGGATTACAGTGATGAGGAGAGAGGAGCGACCGCCATGGATTGACTGTAGGGCCCAGAGGACAGAATGCCAGCCCAGGCCCATTCATAGGTCAAGCCAGGAAAATGTTTTTTGTTTTTGTTTTTGTTTTTGATTTCCGGTCTCTCTCCACACCCCATGTGTTTTGTCTGTCTGTCTCTCTGTGCCATAGGGGTTTGCCATTCATGACCTGTGTGGGCGGGGATGTGCTGGTGTGTGTGTGTGTGTGTGTGTGTGTGTGTGTGTGTGTGTGTGTGTGTGTGTGTGTGTGTGTGTGTGTGTGTGTGTGTGTGTGTGTGTGTGTGTGTGTGTGTGTGTGTGTGTGTGTGTGTGTGTGTGTGTGTGTGTGTGTAGGGGGAGGTGTTCCTTCCTCACAAGACCTTCCTAAGTGTCTTGATCGATCTTGGGCCTGACGTTCTTTTTCCTTGTTTTGGGGTGCCACCTACTGGACACCGTGTGGAGTGACAGGGAATGATTCGGTGCTGATGGCGGGGGCTGGCGACTCTCGCGAGAGTCCGAGAGACTCTCGCGAGAGTAGCGATGAGGTATCGCCGGCTCTCTTCTGCGGCTTTATTTATTTACAACGAAACAAAACGAAACAACAGCAAACAAGGAAATGTTCTTGAAGGGAGGGCCGAGCGGAGGGGGAGGGGGGCCCGCAGGGGGTGTTTTTTTTCGTTATTTTCTGGACACGGAATTCGTTTGGATATTATGTCTTACGAGCAAACTGTACCAGTTTATTTACGGTTGTAATTTTTTTTTTTTGGATCCGGTCGTGGGGCCTGAACTCTGGGCCTGGGCGCTGTCCCTCAGCTCTTCAGCTCAAGGCTAGCGCTCTACCACTTGAGCCACAGCGCCACTTCCGGCTTTTTTCTTTTTGCTTAATGTGGTGCTGAGGAATCCAACCCAGGGCCTCAGGCATGCAAGGCAAGCACTCTACCACTGAGCCACCTTCCCAGCCCCTACGGTTGTAATTTATATACGGTACCACAAATGTCTTTACGTCCGTATTATGAAAAAGGGTCCCACGGCTGCAGTGGGTGAAAGATTGAGACGGGAACATTTCTAAAGGAGTGCCAAGAAAATGGAAAACAGGCAATGCAATAGTTTAGGGAGAGTTATAAATATCAAGTGCTGCCCTAGGTGAAATTTCATGCAAATGTCCTCACCCACTCAGGTAAACTTTTTATATAGGTATCAGAATACAATTTCTTGAACTATATAGACTTTTATTCACTTGATTTCCCTTAAGTAAATTAAAATAACTGGCTGTTGACAGGGCACATCTGGATATTTCTATCGGCCCCATAGAGATAATCTGTTACATTTTAGGACATGGTAGATTATATTTGCTATTTCCCCAAATGGACTTTACAAAAGCCATCCGTGGCCCCAAAGATGTTTCTGGACCTCTCATCATGTGTGACTAAATAGGCCTCAGTGAATTAAGCTGAGAAAGCTGCAAAACAAAGCAGATCACTTCAGTTATGGAATATTAAGAGAATAAAAGTAGCTTTATACCACTGGATCTTTAGTGAGAAGGTAGAATAAAAAGAAGAGAAAAATATTGGAGGATGCAATATAAGCCAATTGAAACGTATCCAACCGCGGATCTGGCTTTGAAGTGGCTATTGACTAGTGTGGTCCTAGACCATCGTGTCCAGAAGGATACATCGATGTGTTTTGAAAGATCCTAAACCAAATGTACTTGTGATCATGACCCAAAGCGTGAGGACAGGTACATTTCTGTCCTCCTAATTCCAGCTTTGGTCCTCACACGTCCGGTTGTTATAATACGTTCACAGTCGTGCCACTTACGGATATTACGTCTTGTGTCTTCTCTGCAATATCTTAAATGCTCAGAGAAGTTACACCTTCTGACAAAAGGACAGTATGTGTGTCACACACACGGGGACACACACACACTCTGTTTGCCCGGAGTGCTGTGTAGCTTACCATGTCCAGTTATAGTTTAGGTCTAGCATCCACGTAGGAGAGAAAACAGGTGCCGTTGGTTGGTCGGTCTGTCTGTCTCTCCGCCGGTCTGTCTTCCCCTGGCATCACCTGTTCTAGGTTCTTCTCCGCCGCCGCCGGCACCCCCCCCTCTGCCCCCCCCCCCCCCCGCTCCTAGTCCATCAGTCCATCCATCTACTTCCCTGTAACTGACATAATCTTCTTCTTCTTCTTTGGGGAATGGATGAATAAACTTTTACCTTGTGGATATTGTACACACACCCTAAGGGTGTGTGTGTGTGTGTGTGTGTGTGTGTGTGTGTGTGTGTGTGTGTGTGTGTGTGTGTGTGTGTGTGTGTGTGTGTGTGTGTTGACGGAATAGAGTGTTTACCATGCCTGACCCCCTGGCTCTGCCTCTCTACCCGTCTGCGATGCGATGTGTGTGCTGGGGCGCTTCTGCCCGCATATGTTCCCAGTGCGAACTCCAAAGAGAAGTACGCCCGCCGGGCCTGTGGGTTCTAACCATGCTTCACCCCCCCCCCCCGGGAGATAGGATCGCCCCTCTGACCCCCCCACTCTGTTTGGGCCGGGGCCCCTCGTCTGTCTCTCCCTGTCTTTCCTCCTAGGGTTCCCTACCTGCCCTCCCCCCAGCCCCGCACACACACACACACACACACACACACACACACACACACACACACACACACACACACACAGAGTCACAGACACACACACACAGAGTCACAGACACACACACCCACACCCACTGTGCACCGCCACACTCGGGTCCAGGTCCTCCACCACAGGCATGTGAGTGAAGATGCCTCTACCCTCCAACACCTGTGTGTCGGGTTCAGATTCATCGCCTCATGCCCCGAATCCTGCTCCAGAGAGAGTGGCAGAGCCTATTAGAAAAGGCTAGCTGTTTTTTTGTTTTTGTTTTTGTTTTTTTTTTTTTTTTATTTTAAGGTAGTCCCATTTGTCGAGTCTCTCTCCAATTTGTTGTGACCCTGGGACTCTGTTCAGGAAGTTCCTTCCTGTGCCTATTAGTTCAAGTGTCTCTCCTACTCTGTCCTGCAGTAGTTTCAGAGATTCAGGTTTAATGTTAAGGTCTTTAATCCATTTTGAGTTGATGTTGGTGCATGGTGATAGGCTGGGGTCCACTTTTAGTTTTCTGCATGTGGCTGCCCAGTTTTCCCAGTACCAGCGGTTGAAGAGGCTGTGTTTCTTCCATTGTATGTCTTTGGCTCCTTTGTCGAATATCAGCTGGCTGTAGGCCTGTGGATTTATTTCTGGATCTTCTATTCTGTTCCATTGGTCTTCGGGTCTGTTTTTGTGCCAGTACCATGCTGTCTTTGTTATTATAGCTCTGTAGTAGAGTTTGAAGTTCGGCATGGATAGCCCTCCCATATTGTCTTTATCCCCTAGAATTGTTTTGGCTATTCTAGGTCTTTTGTTGTTCCATATGAATTTTTGGACTGTTTTCTGTATTTCAGTGATGTACGTCATTGGGATTTTAATAGGAATTGCGTTGAATTTGTATATTAGTTTTGGAAGTATTACCATCTTTACTATATTAAGTCGGCCTATCCAGGAGCATGGGAGGTCTTTCCATTTCCTAGTGTCTTCTGCAATTTCTTTCTTTAACTTTTTATAGTTCTCATTAAATAGTTCTTTTACATCTTTGGTTAGGTTAATTCCTAAATATTTTATTTTTCGGGAGGTTATTGTGAATGGGGTTGCTCCCTTTATTTCCCTCTCTTCCTGTACATTATCAGTGTATAGGAAGGCAACTGATTTTTGTGGGTTTATTTTGTATCCTGCTATTTTGACGAAGAGAGTTATGATTTCTAAGAGATTCGGGATGGACTTTTAGGGATCGTGGAGGGAGGTATAGTATCATGTCGTCTGCAAAAAGGGATAGTTTAACTTTTTCTTTCCCTATGCGGATCCCTTTAATGTCTTTTTCTTGCCTTATTGCCCTGGCTAAGGGTTCTAGGACTATATTGAAGAGGAGTGGAGACAGTGGGCATCCTTGCCTTGTTCCTGATTTTAGGAGAATTGGTTGTAGCTTTTCCCCATTAAGTATAATATTGGCTATTGGTCTGTCATAAATGGCTTTTATTGTTTTTAGAAATGTTCCTTCTATTCCTATTTTCTCCAGAGCTTTTAGCATGAATGAATGTTGAATTTTGTCAAAGGCCTTTTCTGCCCAGCCAGCGGCTCTCGTTTGGCTTTCCTGTCATTTAGTGATGGGTGAGTGGACTCACGCTTCCCATGGCGCTGTCACCGTGGGTTTCCAGACCTGTGTGCGTGACGTGTACCTACCCTCTCTGTGTTAGAAGAAACCTCTCTCTGGCCTTCCCCCTGCCCTTTCCCTGCCTGTGAAGGGGGGGGGGGGCGGGTGGGGGCGGGGGGAGGGAGCGTGTTGTGGGGCGGGCGGGCGGCGGACTTTCACAAGTGAGCGGGGTGCCTCCCGAGGGCTCGTCTCTTGCTGGAGCCGACCCATCTTTGGGAGTTTTTTGTTGTTGTTGTTGTTGTTGTTGTTGTTGTTGTTGTTGTTGTTTCTTTCTGGTTTCCATCTGGGGGAAAAAGAAAACAAAACGTACAAACACCCCCCCCCCCAAAAAAAAAAAAAAAAAGACGGGCGGGCAGACGGTGGGACGAGCGCTCACTTGCCCTTTTCTGGCCATGTTGGGTGGGGGTGGGGGTCTTGCCACGGGCGGCGGAGGTCGTGCGGGTGGCCGGTTCGTTTTCTCTCGTGGTGCAGGC
The DNA here is from genome assembly GCF_024711535.1 of Dipodomys merriami. Classification (NCBI taxonomy): domain Eukaryota; kingdom Metazoa; phylum Chordata; class Mammalia; order Rodentia; family Heteromyidae; genus Dipodomys; species Dipodomys merriami. The sequence goes on along the minus strand of NW_027203789.1, from coordinate 23,121 downwards.
CTGCCGTCTTTGCCGCCCCTTCCTGCTTGGGACCGAGCCCGGCTTCCCGGTTCTCGGGTTCGGGCCGCTCCGTTCGGGCGACTCCCGTCCTGGTTCCTGGTTTCACTTTGGTCGCGGTTGGCGGCGGCGGCGGCGGCTCGATCTCGGTCTAGGTCTCTGGTGGCTCTGGTGTCGTTCGTGAGGTCGCAGAGAGGACCCGGCTGCAGGTCCTGACCTAGGTTGTGCCTCTCGGTGCGTGGCGGTGGGGAGTGAGGCGATTCGTTTCCGTGTTCTGTGTCTCCGGAGCTCAGAGCCGGCCGGCGCGCGCCGATCCGGGGTACGGCGGCTCGGTGGAGTCGGTCGTTGGAAGGCGGTTGTCGTGCTCCCCCTGGCGTCCGCCTTGATATGACAGTCCCCTCGTTCTCAGCCGAGCGAGCGAGTGAAGGAGGAGGTCTGGCGGCAGCGAGCCGGGCGGAGGCCCGGCCTCTACCGGGTGCCGGGCGCGACTGTCGCCGTGGTGTCGCTGTGGCGCCGGGGCGGCTGTTCTGTCGGACTTTGCGCCCGCAGGCGAGCGCGGGGTGGGGCCGTGAGTCGCCGCTCTCTCTTCCGTGCCCGGTCTGTGCCGGGGGTGGCGGCTTGGTCGGGTCGACCAGTAGTTCTGTCTGGGCCCGACGCCTTGTCCTCCTCCCCTCCCGTAGTTCTGTCTGGGCCCGACGCCTTGTCCTCCTCCCCTCCCTGGACTCTGGTCTTTGAGGGCGAAAGAAGGAGAGTACGAGGGACGTCTCGGGAGTCGGGGGAAAGGGTCCCCGGGTGAGCCGCTAGGTGGTGGGGCCGGTCCCGGCCCGGACTCGGACCACCCCCCCTCCCCGGAGTCACCTCCGAGTGAGCGCTTGGCGCGTGCCGGGCGCGAGGGCCTGGGTCGCCGGCCCCGTGTGGTCTCCCTCCACGGCCCCGGAGGCCGGAGGACAGACCTCTGCGGCGGGAGGAGCCGTGGGCACGGCCGAGGCGAGCCTCGGGGCCGGGACCTACACCCCCCCCCCTCCCCGACATAGGATGGTCGTCGGAGTCACCTCCGAGTGAGCGCTTGGCGCGTGCCGGGCGCGAGGGCCTGGGTCGCCGGCCCCGTGTGGTCTCCCTCCATGGCCCCGGAGGCCAGAGGCCAGACCTCTGCGGCGGGAGGAGCCGTGGGCACGGCCGAGGCGAGCCTCGGGGCCGGGACCTACACCCCGCCCCTCCCCGACATAGGATGGTCGTCGGAGTCACCTCCGAGTGAGCGCTTGGCGCGTGCCGGGCGCGAGGGCCTGGGTCGCCGGCCCCGTGTGGCCTTCCTCCACGGCCTTCTCCACGGCCCCGGAGGCCGGAGGACAGACTTCTCCGGCGCGAGGAGCCGTGGGCACGGCCGAGGCGAGCCTCGGGGCCGGGACCTACCTACCTACCGTCTGCGGTGTGCGCGATGGCGGGGACTTGCCCGGTGGGCCCTGCGTAGGGGAAAAGTCGAGGCGGAGGGAGCACCTCGGGAGTCGGGGACCCGAGCCCGGGAGTCCCGCGTGTGTGCGTGCTGGCGGCAGGGCGCTCACCACCGACCCCGCGCGGTGTGGGTGTGGTGGCTGGGTGCCTCTCGGAGTGGGTGCCTCGCGTCTGCCGGGGGAAGGCTCCCCGTGCCGCTCGTGCCGTGAGCCCGTGCGCACCCGGGGTAGTGGGGCGGGTGCGTCCCCTGACCCCGCTCCCGCCCTCTCTCTTCGTCTGTCTTCGCCTTATGTGGTCGACCAGCTGTCCCTGAGAGTTCCGTGTCTGGCTCTGTTGGGGACATGTTGGGGACAGGTGTCCCCGATGTGGTTTCCGAGAGGTCCCTGTCGCCAGCGAGTTGTCGCCCCTGCGTGACCAGCTGGTTTTGGCGTGGTGACGTGAGGATTTTGTACCTGCAGGAGGGTGCTGGCATGCCGTGTCCCGGTGGCTGTCAGCGGGTCTTTTGGGGCTCTCTCGGATGCTGTGTGCCGGGCCTTTCCCGTCTCTTCCCGGTCCGGGTCCCCCTGCCCTTCCCCCCGCACCCCGGGCTCCCGCTGCCCTGAGCAGGCCTTGCCCCTGTGGTGGCTCGTGGGTGTGGTGGTGGTGGTGGTGGTGGTGGTGGTGGTGGTTGTTGGTTGGTGGCTGAGTGAGTCCCGTCGTCCTTGATCTCTCCCCCGCTCCCGGTGCCGGATTCTGGCCCTTGCCTCGGCACGCCGAGGAGGAGAGTGGTTGGTTGCCTGGGGTGCATAGGTAGGCCCGCGCGGTGTGCTTCCCTCGCCGTGGCCGGCTTGAGGAGGAAAAGGCGGGGGGCGAGTCCTGCCTTGCCTTGCCTGTGCGTGTGCGGCATCCCCGTCCTGCCGTCGTGCTCGTCCGACCTCCGTGGCTTTTTTTTTTTTTTTTTTTTTCCCTATCGCCCCTAGCTCCGACTCCCCCGACCTGCCGCTTCCCGATGGCGGGCCTGGTCGGCCGCTGACCTGCGCTACTCCCGAGCGCTGTCCGTGGTTCTTTTTCTTTTTCTTTTTTTCCTCTCTAGCTTCTTTCGGCTCTGTGCCCGGCGGAGGTGTCCTGGTAATCCCGAGCGCCAGGGACGCTGAAGCCCGTGGTATTTTTTTTATTTTTTTATTTTTTTATTTTTTATTTTTTTTTTTTCCTTTTACCTCGCTCGTTACTCACGAAAGGTTGTCTGTCCTGGCTACGCTTTTATCCCAGGCTGTTGGCCCTCTCGGGAGCCGAGCTTCCTGGGCCCCACCGCCTCCCGAGTGCCGTGTGGCTGTCTTCTCCGCCCCCTCGGTGTGATTGATGTGGTGACGTTGCGATCTCCTTCGGGCCCGGGCCTAAGCTGCGCCAGGCGAGGGACGGACATTCATGGCGAATGGGACCGCTCTTCTCGTTCTGCCCGTGGGCCCCTGCCCTCACCGTCCCACCGTGCCGGCGCCGGTGGTGTGCGGGGAGGCAGGGGTGCGGCAACCGGGTCCGGCTGCGCTCTCCCTGCCCTCGCCGTGAGGTCGGGGACTTGTACACGCTGGAGGAGGGGGGGCGCCCCTGATCTTGCTCCTCTCTTCCCGTGACTCGTTATCGGCACGGGGGTCGGCTCTCTCCGCGGAGAGGGAGGGTCGGTGCTCCGTGCTTGCCCGTGCTGTGTGGTGTGAAAAGCCGCGCCTCGCGCTCTGCCCTCTTGCGGTGCTCCCGGAACGCTCCCGGTCGGTTCTCTCAGGTGCCTGAGGCTGAGTGGTGGTGTCGTTCCCGATCCCGGCGTTGTCCGTTGCCTTGTGCCAGCCTGCTGCCCGTGGTGTGTCCCGGCCGTCCTTGGGTTTGTGGGGCTTGTGCGAGTGAGAAAAAAGTTATCGCAGAGATTGACGTCTCTGCTGGGGGGGGTCGAGGCGGTTCCCCAGAGGAGGAGCGCTCTTCCCTTGTTGCGCCGGGCGGGTGGCTTCCCCGCATGAGCTGCCGGCCCTGGTCCTGGCTTGTCTTCCCTGCCGTGTCACCTGGCTCTTGTTGCACCGGGGGACCTGAGATGTTGCAGTGGGAGGCGAGCCGGGCCTGTGCGGGCTTCCCCGCCCGTGTGCGCGACTTTGCTCTGGCCCCGCACGGCAAGGCCGACCGACCAGGGTTGGTGTTGCTGCTGCCGCAGACCCCCCCCGCCCCACCCCTCCCTGCCACCCGTGGTGGGAAGGATGGACGCCTTTGATGTGTGCTGGTCCCGGCGGGGTTCCCGTCGGGGTTGGGTGCGGGCCACCCTCAGAGTGAGGAGAGGTTCTCTAGCGATCCTCGTTCGGGAGGCGGCGTTCGCTGCCGGGTTGGCGGGGGCCCGCCCCCGATGGGCTCCCGCGGCCCTGCCGCTCCCTGTCCCGCTTTTGAGCGTTAGTGGCTGCCCGCGTTGGTAACTGCGTGCCCGCGCCTCCCCCCTCCGAGCTGGGGGAGGGTCCCGCGGGGCCTCTCCCGGGCCGTCGTCTGGTGTGGTGAGTGGAGGACGTTCCCGATCCGTCCCCGCCCCTGCCTCGCGCGCGGTGTGTCGAGTGGCGGAGCCTGGAGCCTGTGCTGGGTCGCGATGCGAGGGCGTGTGGTGTGTGGCTTCCCGGCCTCGTGCTTGGGGTGCCGTGGGGTTTTTGGGGGGTCCCGTCCCCCTCCCCCTCCGGCCCCTGGCGACGCTGTTCCCGAGCGTCTGTGTGGGCCGCCGCCCGTTGGCGACGACGGCGCCGTGCCGGGCGCCGGGCCCCGCGGTGTTCCGGGGCCGCCGTGCCCGTGGTGGTGTGCCGCTCGGGGGGGTTCTGGCCCTCCGGAGCCGAGGATCCCGGTGTGTGTGGGCCCTTGCTCACGCGGCCGAAAAAGAGGCGGTCGATGATGGGTGCCGTGTCCGGCGGTGTGGATGGGTGCGGTGGGGCCCTGCTGGCGCGGGTGGCTCCGCGGGCGCTCGCGGGGTCTTTGAGGCGTGTGCGAGCTGCCTTTTCCCTCTCGGGCCTCTTTTGGGGGGGCCCGCCGCTGCCGCGGTGGGGGTTTCCGGTCCGCTGGTCGGCCGGCTCGGTGTCCCAGGCGTTGCGCGGGACCGCCCAGGAGTTGGGGGTGGTGAGATCCCGCGTTCGTTTCCCTGGCGTGCCGGCTGTGCCCGGAAAGGTCTCACCTCCCCGCTGGTTTGCGGCTGCGCCACCCGCCCGTGGGGGGGGTGGCCGCTCGCTCGCTCGCTCGCCTCTCACCCCGGTGACCCGACCCGATGACCCTCCCCGCTGCTCTTATTGGGCTTCCGGCATGCCCTCCTCACCCGCATCAGCCTTCCGCGATCCTCACCGGTTTGGCCTTGGTGGCCGGCCACCGGCGGACGGTCGAGTTGGGCGTGTGTGGTGTGTTCTCTTGGTGGGGGGGGACGGCGCTCGGCTCGTGAGGCTGCCCTCCCGGTGTGGGGGAGGCACGTCGTCGCGGCGGCGGTGGCTTTTGAAGGGTCTTCCCGGATCGGTTTTGCTCACGACGCGAGGGCTCCTGCCAGCGGGACCGCCGGTACGCCACGGGGGCGGTGGCGGTGAGATTCCCGCGTGCGTCCCTCGCTCGGGAGTTGGCCGTCCGGGGGCCCGAAGCCGGCGTGACGTGTCTCCTCCCGCTGGGCGCCGCCTCGCGTGCCTGCGCGATGTCGTCCCGGGTTCCCGCGCCTCCCTCCTGCTCGCCGTGCCAGAGGCTTGCCCGCATCGTCTCCTCCGTCTCGAGCCGTGTGGCTTCGTCCCCCGCCCCGGTCCCGGATCCGGGGCGTTGTGCTCTCCCGGCGTGTCGCCGCCGCGTGCCCGTCGCGACCCCGGTTCCCGTGCCTGGCCCCGTCCGCTCTGTGCCGGCGGTGTCCGCGCGTGAGCGTGCTCGCGTGCGTTGGGTTTGGTGTCGCCCGCCTCCCGGGGTCCCTGCCGCCGCCTCCGGCCGCCGCCGTTGGCCGGTGTGACTTGTCGCCGACGGGTCGTCGCCGCAGACCCCCGACCCCTTGCCGGCACCGCCGGTCCGCGGTGGCGCGGGTCGTTGTGCGCTCGGCCCCCGCGTCCGTGCGAGCGAGTGAATTCGGGCCGGCTTCTGAGGGAGGCGGAGAAAAACCCCGTGGCCGTGTGGCGTGCGTTGCGTTGTGCGCGTCACCCTCGGCTTTCTGGCCGCTCGGGTGTGTGCCACGC
>NW_027203788.1:0-55525 GCF_024711535.1 Dipodomys merriami | reverse complement strand
AAAATGATATACCGGAAGGATAAACCATAGGGGGAAAACCAAAGAAAACCGAAATCACATAGTTCATCAAAAACAACAACCACAAATGAAAAAATCTGGTTCCATATCTTGGAATTAATTGTGCTTAGCATCAGCTAATATGGCTATTTATATACATAACAAAGCCACTGGAATATAATAGCTGCCTGGATACTATATCATGAAAATAGCATGTTAACTTTTTGATGGTAATGGTGGAATTAGGATTGGTGAATTCGCGGTTCTGATAAAGGATTTTCAAGAGTTTTAAAGTTATGACAGGTAAATTTTAATTGTTCAAAATTTTAACAACTTAGTCTATTACGAAAATTTAAATTGCCTGGAAGAATAGTCTTTTCATGCAAAGAAATCCAAGGAGACTTAGTAGAGAGGGAGCAATGTGGATGAAGATGGCTCTTTTTCACACTAAACAAACAAACCTGTAAATCCTGTAGGGTCCCTTGGAATTGTCCTTACCCAGGAAATATATTTTCACTGTTTGAAACAAAGTTGTATTGGAATTTAAATTCAAAGTTCTTAAAAAAATAAGGCATCAAAATTTGTGAATTTACCTTTAATTACCAAAGAGTAATTCTCTTAAAAAGATAATTTGAGTCAAAATATTTAGGGAGAAAGTGACCTTCACAATGAAAGAAGGTGTTGGGATTACACATTTTTGTTTGTAACACTTTCCACAATGTCTTTGGATGTGAAGCAGTGAAACACAGAAAAAAATCTGATTGTATACTTCAAACCAATGATTTCACATTTCTAAGTGGCTCACAAAAGTAATATCCTTATTAATATGAGATAGTGAAGACTTCTGTTATTACATATGCCAAAAAGTTCAGAAAAGAATTGAGCAAATGGAAAAGTTAATAAAAAAAAGTTTTCTTAGAAGACTTAGTTAAGCATATTGTATTCAGCAGTGAAGGGAGGCCAAAACTTTTTCATATAAATTGTGTTAGTATTTTTACTCCCTAAAGTGAGTTTACAGAGCCTATTTGGCTCACTACAGTGCAGAAATGATTGAATGAAGACATGAAAATAAATTCCACGTCCAAATGAGGCAACTTAAAGAGTTTTAAAAGAGAAATAATGAAGATTTAACAGTGGTGGAGCCCATATAGTCCTTCAGCTTCACTAGACATGAAGCCAAGAAGCTGTGATTAATTGGAACTCCGGCAAGAGCTAAGAGGAGGACATAGAAGTAGGACATAGAAGCATTGTCCTTTTGTAACAGACACTGTCTTCCAAGGTATGGGTCATTTAACTATATTCTCCTCCATAAATCTTGGTGAACAAATGCAAGACCAAGAGAAAAATAATCTGTTGAAATAATTTTGCCTAGAATAACTTCACTGTTACTGATATGGTATCTGAGGAGAATCTTAAGAGAGAAGATAAAAGTGCAGTATTTTTTGTTTCCTATCAGCATCTTGTTAGGAAAATATATCTTTGAACTTAGACAATTCTGATTGAACCAACAAGTGATGGAGTACTTATTTTTGTGGGCACTTTAGACACAAGAAGTCTTTTAAGGTAAAAGAAAAAAATAGCCAAATATTTGTGATCACAGCTTCTAGGTCTGTATTCTGGAGACAAAGTTTTACATTAGATTTCTCCTCATTAACATAAATGTTGTTTCATAGCAACCAAATGCAAGAGGGATATTTAATGGACTCACTTGGCCAATTAAACATCATGAAAGAAGAAAATGGCAAATAATATGTAATGAATTATTTTGCCAGAAGAAGGAAAAATATAATTCAAAATCAATTGACTTAAAAGTATGAAGAAAGAGTAGTGGAGAGAGATTAGAGAAAATATAGAGTATTGTTTTCTCTCCAGTGGAATAATGGGTTCATGATCTTGTTTCTTCCACTCTAACCTCACAAGCTACCAAGTGTGTCTCAGGACTGGATTATCCAGTTCAGACAGAAAACTCGTAGAAGAAAGATACTATTTGCAGCAGATGTAGGTGATTTATAACCTTAGACAATCTATTTAATTCTGTTCAAAATTCTCCCCTATCCCAAACTTCCCTCTTTGAACAGTTTTGTTTGCTTTTCCCAAGACTGCCTTTCATTAATAGATTAAAATTTTGAGAGGTCATATTGATACTCTCTGGAGATTGCTGTTTGGTTGTAATTTTTCTGTTTTTTGTTTCTTGTGTTTTTTAACTGAATTTTAAAAGGTTGTGCAATTGTTTTACAATTAAATATATCCATCTAATTGTCCAATGCTCCTAGATCGGAGTCACTCCTTCCATCATTCTCAACCAACCCTTTCTCCAAGATTTATTTCCAATTTACCACTTCTTTATCATATGTGTACATTGAATATTCTAGCTATACTTGCCCCTTGTTCATTTTTCATTCATTCTATGTCTTTACTATAATTCCACTATGGTTTCAACTTCCTGATAGTCAGTGTTAAACTGTCTATTAATACTTTGAATGGTTTATATGCATTCCATGGACATTAAATCCTGCATATTCTTGAACTGATGTCAGCTTATATTTCCATAATTGATTTATCTGCAGCAACAATTTGCTGGAGACTGGAGAGGTGAAGCACCTAAACAAGATTTTATTCTCATCCATTTGGAAGATTAATCTTTAGTCAAAAAGAAAATTAAAAAAATGGCTTAGAATGTATTCCTAACTACGAATTTTTATAAATGGCTTTGTACAATGGTGTGATTCTTTTATTTTACATGGAATAATATTTTCTACTGCCTATAAGTTTTGAAAAAGAAGAAAATTAAAATTTATTCCAAAAGAGGAATATGATAAAAATAGAAGACAGATATTATGTTTGTCATATCTCTGATGAATACCCATATTCAAGACTTAAAGTCATATTTCTTACTATGTTAGACAGAGGGAAAAAATAAAATAACATATGATAAGGCAACTATTTGTGACTTTTTAAAGTGTACCTTATTAAATGATGAAATTTATTAGCTCAGGTTTGGGTTTGAAATTTAGGAGGCTAACCTATTTAACACATTTCTGGAAGGCCCTTACTGAAAAACACAAATTGTGGGTGGTACTATTTCTACACTTTAATGAATGGTTGAACGTGTTTGGCATTAGTGCTGTGTAAATAATTCAACTCTATTGTAACTTGCTCCCTACACTTAAAAAACTTGTAATGTCTCTAAGTATCATCAACTTGTAAAATGTCATTTTGACGAATGTGATTTTAAAAAGTTTATTTGAAAAGGAATACACTTTCAGAAGATTAAATGAAGATTATCATTGGTTTGAGAGTGATATTTTTATACAACAGAACCATGTTGTACTGAACTCCCAGTGTTTTTAAGCACTCCTTAGTGCTTCAAATATTTTTCTGAATTACATTTGACCTCTAAGTCAAGTTTTCTGGGCTTTAGTAGACCAATTATGGATCTATCCTTCAAGGAACTATTTTTTGGCCCACTTATGTTGGAATAAAATCTTTCATTAATCATAGGGGAGGGGTATTAAAAATAATCTTATGACACTTTGTGAAATTGTTCACACATATGGGCTAGTCATCTATAAGTTGAATGTTTTAATTACAGTACTTTCTCTCAAATTTTGTTATTTCATTCTTCATTTTAAGTTGCCTTGCATTCCACAATTGCTTACTGCTAATTCCTGCATCTCAAGGAATTGGGGCCCTGAAATATAGGAAATGAGAAATTGAGATTGGTCTTCAATTACTATGTGCTGAAATGTTGCATGGGCCTTGGTGAGAAGTCTTGCCCATGTTATCTGATGATGCAGGTAACTGGGACCTGGGATCCTAGGACCCATGGGGACTGCAGAAGAATAATGTTTTTTTAGATATCTTAGCAAAATTTGGGTATAATCAATAGGAATGCTTCTGAAATATGGAGAAAAACAGTTTGGGACAAGAGAGTTAAAACAATAGACAGAGCAGCAGAGTAAAATGTATTATAGATTAGAGGAAAACATTGTTTTTTTACCATGTGGATTCAGAAGACCAAGAACAGTTAGGATGTATCACAAGTTTATACTATAGACATTGCATTGATACTTTTTATATTCTAATATATATTTTAAACCTAATTATTTATATTCCAATTCTATTTATTGGAATAAATAAATATAAATTTATTTGTCAAATTATCAACTAATTCTAGTAAGTTTTACTGTGTGAAATATAAAATCAGCACATATAAATATAAAATATATAACTATATATAATATAATTAAAAGGCACAGGTTTGCATTGTTCTGTTGTAGTTACTGTATGAAACGCAACTCTGTTTTAAAGTATTATTCCATTATCTCTACCTTAGTGTGTGATAGAGTTAGACCTAAAGCTTTACCATTTGTAGATTTACAGCATGGAGGCAAGAGGAAACACTGTGATTAAAACAGTATCAATTTAATGCTTAATAACGAGGAGAAACATATGAACTTCTCCTGCATCTATGAAAATATTTGGTGATAAAAAGTCAGTAGTGTAAGTTCCTGCCTGGTTGGATAGTAGACAGGCCAGGACATTAAGTAATCATGCATATGAACAATTTTTTTACCTTCTTGGCTTTAACTACTTTTGAAATGGAAGGTATAATAAACAATTATATTTTGATAAAATACCTTCTAGTCTGAACAGTTCTGTTTGAACTGTTCATCTCTCTATGATCCCTTGTAACCAAGATTAGTTTTGTTCTAGTAAGACAATCTATGCTGTCAGGGTAAGATATTCTGGTTGGTCTGTTCCCACATGGAAGAAAGGTAAAGGCTCAGGTAGACATTTGTGCCAGTAACACCTCATTTGGGAAAATATCAGCTGAAGAAGTTTAGAAGTAGCTCTTAAGCAATGCTTACTTTGAATCCATTAGGCCCACATAGCTAACACAGTTGGATAAATAATTACTTGAAAAAGCCATCACCTTTGGACCTATCTATAAATAATTGAGAGTACGATCAAATTCCAAATAAAAAGACTTAAGATAGTCATTGACAAAAAAATTTGCAAATGTGAGCAATTGATCGATCAATATAATTTTTTCTACTATTCACAGAATTTTATGGAAATAAGATCGATAGCATTGTTCGGAACAATACGGTTTCCTTGTTAAAAGTAGGCACCCATAGATATAGGCTTGTATAAAGATGGCATCATTAACTACTTAAATTTAGAAGATACTACATGCTTCAGCAGCACGAATACTCAAATTACAATGCAGAGATTAACATGGCACTTGCACAAGGATAATATGAAAATTTGAGAAGTATTCCATATGTTTCATTCTTCAGATGCAAGAAATGAAAAACAGTTATTAAAAAGTTGATTACAAAATTACAACTGTAACAATACACGTAATTCATATAATTAAATTTAGTTTGACATCAGTGTATTAAATATTCACCTCAGGAAGGCGTTTACATAGAATAAACTTTACAAAACTTTTCAAATTATACAACATTGTCATTTTATCCCAAAGAAAAATAATATTAAGACCTAGAAAAAAAGGAATCAAACTGTTTCTATATGGAATGTAATCAGAAAGGACACATTAATGAACCTAAATATTATAAAATAATGTAGAATTCAAAGTATATCTAGGAGAAAATAAAATATATTATGAACATTATGCAAACATAGAATATAGGATATTGTCAAATATACTTTTTCAGACAAGCACCAGAAATATTTTAGTTTCTGTACTACTCATTTCAACAGGTAAGTTAAAATTGTTTCTGATTAAAAAATCACAAACTCTGAAGAAATCATTATACATGTATACAAAAACTATTGAATACATTTTGACATCCAATGCAGGCAATTCACTTGGAAGAATTCTGCAGAATCCATGAATTTTTACTGTAAAATATTGGTGTTGCCAGGCACATGTGGCTTATGCCACAAGAGGCTGAGATCTGAGATCATGGTTCCAAGGCAGCCTGGGAAGGAAAGTCTGTGGTACTCTTATCTCCAATAAACCACTAGAAAACTGAAAGTGGAGCTGAGGCTCATGTAGTAGAGCTCTCATCTTGAGCTGAAGAGCACAGAGGTAGCTCCCAGGCCCAGAGTTCAAGCCCCATGACAGACCAAAATAAAATATATTGCTCTTATTTGGATTGTGAAAATATTTTGTAGGGACACAAAAGATCGACTTGCATTTTTGAAATTTAAGAAACTTAACCCGACCATTAGGACATAGGTGAACAATTTGTACAGCCTTCCACAACTTCATAGAAGTAGTGATACATACTTATCCTTTTGGCAATATCAAGTGCAAGTTTTTCTATGTTGTTCTCCAGGCCTGGTTTTATATAATGGTTCAACAGAAGGAGATCCAGCGTATCTTTGCTAGCTCAATTCTCAGCAGCAAGATGTAAGGGGGACAAGAGGCCTTTAGTTGGGCATTGGTATTTGGATCATGATGAAGTAATAAAGAAGTCACTCTGGTATTATTCCACGTATATGCACTGTGCAGGGGTGTCCAGTCATCTACAGTTATTGCATGTGCCGCTTGAGACACCAACTCACTGACAATGTCTAATTGTCCACTGTACGCTTCTCGATGAAGAGGGGTATACTCATCGTCATCCCTACTATTCACATGAGTGGCCTTTTGGGAAAGAAGTCTCCACACTGTAGTTAGCCGAATATTTTTGGCAGCCCATTGAAGAAATTTGCTTGGATCCTTCTCCATTTTATTCTTGCAATTGATATCATTCGTTATTTTTTCATCTTGTTCTTCATATTCCTAAGAATTGCCTAACGAGAAACTTTGAGTGCCAGTGGGAATGAGGTGTCCATGTATTTTCCTAATAGTTCACATTGGTTGAACTGGTCAGAAATATCCAGTGATTTTTCTGCAACTGTTTATTCACCATGATTTATTTTCTCTTTTTCCAATTTTACTATTCGAAATTATTCTAACTGGAGAGTAGGGAATTGATGGAGAGCAGAGGAAAGATGTTCCTCCGTATTCAAATGTACACACTGAAAATGAGGACCAGCGATGTCTTCATGTGCAGCTTATTCTAGGAATGAGAAATTAGGAAATAACGCCTTCTATATAAATGATTTGGGAAATGGCAGAACAAAAACTGAAATGATGCAACCAAAAATATGAAAGCAAAATAAATCAGGATAATTATGGAGCAATCATATTATCTATGAGAACCAAGAAAGGGAGAGAGAGAGACAGATGATGTGCAATGACCTAGCTAGCGACAAAATCCATGCCTCTGATCAATTTATAGAGCAAACAAAATTTTAATTTTTTAAAAAAGATGGGAATAGAATTCATGTATTTACTTGAAATTATTAAATACATTTTTAGTAGCCTACATAAAGAGACATAACTTTGACCAAATTACAGACAATAAACTAATTCCTTGATAATTCTAGCAACAGATCTGACTGAAATCAGGTGAATCACACTTTTCCTGTATAATGAAGAAATAGGAAGGTAGTAAAGTAGCTAGAGAAGGCAGGGAGATTGTATCTGTGACAAAACTTTGTGAAAATTGGTATTTAGGATTTCTTACTGGTGATCTACTTGCACTGGAAGCATGATTCTGAACTATTGATTTCTGATTCTGAATTATTGATTTGATCATTATATTCTCCAAGAAGAAAAATGAGAATTGATAGTTAAGGACTACTAATACATTTTGACCTTCTCACTAAGCACTTTCAATTATTGAAATCACATGAAGACAATAGACAGGCCTACTTTTTAGATGAAAGCACGTGTCTTTAAAAAAAAACAAGGAATGTATGTAGTCATGCAAAGGACTTCTATTTTACCAATGCCTCATACATTTTTCTAATGTTGGGTAACAATAAATAATGGATCTATTAGAAAGCTCTTAAGGCTCATATGTTCAATAGTGAGTTCTCTTTCACTATAATATGGTATGTTTTGTGTATGGTCATAAGAATAATTTACATTACTAACTTGAATTTCTGACAGGAGAGTATCATCACTGTACATCTTGCTTCTATTCTCTCAGTTTTAAATTACTATTTAAGTATGTGCATTAGATAATTATAGAGGAAAAAGTAGAAGCCACACTGATGGCTTATGTCTTTATTAGTAGTTAATCAGAAAGATGAAATCTGAGGATTGTGGTTTGAAAGCAGACCAAGAAAAAAAAAAGTCCATTAGATTCTGATTTGAATGTAACCAGAAAAAGCTAGAAATGGAGCTGTGGTACAAGCAGTAAAATGCTAGCCTTGAGAAAACTGAAACAAAAAATAAATTCTGGGACAAAGCCAGACCCTGAGTTCAAGCCCTAGTATTAGCACCAAACAAATTAATAAGGTAATCAATTAATTAAAAATAAATTAAGTGGTCACATTTGGAGAGGCAGGTAAAATGTAACATGGGTGTGATGGTTCATGTATTATTTTGTAATAAGGCATATTATCATTTGTACAAATCACTAATATTTTATTTGAACTTTTTTGTACAATAAACCCTGAATTTAGCATGCATGTATATGTGTATGTACATGTGCGAACATGTGTATACATGTATATGTGTGTGTGTGCTGTTTCAATGTTGCTTGCCAATGTGGACATGGTGAGGCTGAAAAGAGCTGTGTTGCAATGTTTTATTTACCAGTGTTCTGTCATGTCATTTCAGTGGAACCACCCTTCTGTACATATTATTTGTCTACTAAAAAAGTCATCATAATCAAAGCATTTACAGCATTAAGTTAGAGAAAGAGACCGCTTTCAGCTCTTATTGTATGTGAGGTAAGAAGCTACGGACATAATTAGGTAGTAAGTTATTGCTGTAAGATGATTGTCAGTACAAAATTCATATTTGACCTCTTAAATTGGTTATACTTTTAAGATACACTCATGGAGTGATTTGGACCGACTTGACCAAGCAGGTATTACTCTCTGGTTATTCCTGTGAAACACAAGTTGGATAAACTCTTTCCGGATTTCTGTAGAGAATCACTTTCTTTGCAAGACCATATCTATTCGCACTAAGAGTTAATCAAACCCATATTACATTTGAATATCCCATCTTATAGACAAAATAAGTATTGTCGATATACTTGTTAGATATTCCTTCCAAAAACGAACAAACAAAAAGGATGTGTCATGTCCAGATTGTGTATGCATTTGAAGGTGTTTTGTACATTCACAGGGATCTTTACCAATGGCTCTTTTGTGGGAGTAACTATGAAAACTTTAACAAATAAGGCTTTTTGAATATCGTTTCCAATATACATAACATCCCAGAGGAAGTCTTGCAATTTCTGAAAGTTCTTTGAATATTTTAGTATTATTTCAGTTCATTAACTATAGAGCTAAATTTTCTGAAATAAATATTGTTAAGATCTGAAAATGTAAGTGGGCATATAGGCTTTTTTATGCATCATTTTATGAAAACCCATTTTTTATGAAAACAAATGGAATAGAATAAAAGAATGTAAGTGAATTGGGTAAGCTAATTATTAGTATAACTTTGTTTTCTATTAACAGTCCATTGAATGTACATGATGCAGTTAAATTAGTTCCTTTGTGTCTCTGTACTTCAGTTAGTTTTAGAATCTTTATAGTTATGAGTGAATGTTTAGTATAAATAAAGGTCTTTTTAAATGATTAGAATTAACCTTGTGTTTTGTGTCCTACTCCCAAGAAAATGAATTATTTTTAAGTGTTAATAGTTTATCATTTTCATTATCATTATCATAGGGAATCATTATCATTATCATAGGGAATTTAAAAATGCAGTAGTATTGATGTCTTTTAAAACCAATTGTATTCACAAGTTGGAGATTCTTTAATTCATACTTAGGTCTTGGTGCCTATGATTTTTAACCTCTCATTCCTAACATTAATATGTCAGACTGCATTTTTGTGTATATGAAAGGCAAAATATTTATCTGGGGTGAAAAGTGATTTTATATCAGTCTGTCTTTAATAACATTATAAATTAGTACATTTCTCCCAAAATGTTAGGTAAAAAAAGCAATCAAGAGAGTTCCAGGAAGATGGCGGAGGAGAAGCTGGAATCTGAACAAGCTCTCGCATAGAAAGCAGTTTTAGAGTTCGAGTGAACAGTCCTAAGCCAGAGAATCACACCAAGTGTGCCATCACAGGACAGAGAGTTAGACAAGAGAGGGGAAGCCAAGGAAACACATCAGCTGCCGCTGCGGCGGCAGGGTCGTGGCGGCGACCACCGCCGCGGGGTCATACCTGAGACACAGAGAGTCCGGGACGAAGGAGCCAGACGCAGCGGACGAGCGGATTCTACTCAACACCAACAAGAACCGACAAGGAGCGGACATCTTCATCCTGCAGTTTGCAGACCAGAGATGACCCAGGATCCAAGACTCGGTGTGAGTACAAGCCCAACGTCCTCACTCCTTCTCAGGGAGCAGAGGAGGGAAGGCCACCCCTCCCCCCCCAGCACCGGTGATCTCCATCTTGGATACCGACAAAGCTCGGAGGAGCTGTTAGCTCCAGCTCAGGCCTTGGAATAAAAGGAGTCCTTTCGCAGGTCACAAGAACTTAACGGCGAAGTGACCTGCCAGACTCAGCTCCATCCAGGGAAAAGTCACCCAGCTCAGGCGCAAGGCATTGGAGTGCCTTGCCTCACTGGATAACCAGAGCCAGAGGCTGCCCCTCCCTCTAGCAGCCTCCACAATCAATTGAAAAACAGAAACCCTGAGAATGGCTCCAGGCTGGGCGCTGTGAGCTTTATCACAAAATAGCCCCAGGGAAAAGCTACTGTTTGTTGAAAGGCCTCAACTCTACCCAGAACCTAGCCTCATCACCACATCCCCCTCTTTTGTGATTCTCAAAGCAGATCACCCTCCCAGAAAACTAACCTGGGAGGGGGATCTCAAAATCTTGGGTAAAGCAGAGCATTTTTCTGCCTCTTCCAACCAACCGAATTAAGAAACCAATCAAGCCACAGGACCTCAAGCTGACCAGAGACTCCAACAAGAGACTGGTTACAGACAAAAGGAAGAAACAGGATTCTTCCCACTCCTCCCCCCCCCCCAAAAAAATCAAAAGACTTTTTTTCTTTTTTTTTCTTCTTCTTCTTTTCTTTTTTTTTTGCTTGTTTTTTGTTTTTGTTACCATATATATATATATATATATATATATATATATATATATATATATATAAATTTTTTCCCTTCTAAAACTTTTATTAATCTTTAATTTTTGCCTCTTCTGAATAAATAATTGCTTTCCAGTAACTTTTTTTTCTCATCTTATAATTTTTATTTTAGGAATATGTGAATGAGCGTTTTCCTTTCTTTTCTTGTCTTCTTTCTCTTTTTCTTTCTAACTATCTTTTTGTTTTTTGTCTAGCTCTACTGAACTTCTGATCTTTTCTTCTCCATTACCCATCCTTAAAGTTTTTCACATCTCCTCTATGTCCCTCCCCTTCTCTGAACATATTCACATTCCTCTCTAAATAGACGGTCTTTTAACCTCTATAATAACATTAATTTTTACATTTCTATTTTTATTCTGGTCTCTCTTCATTCCCCTTTCCGTCTCTTCTTTTTCTCCCTCTCCCTACTTGCATCTTACCCAACCCATTTCCTGCATTGTGATTAGGACATAGTTAACTCTCCCTATTCCTCCCCACACCAATCTATTCCTATTTTTTACCCACATCTCTCCCTAATCCTAATAATTTCTGGTTTTCCAAATTCTTTTCTGCGGTTCGAAGTCCATTAACATATAGTTGTTTGATGTTGAATAGATGTATCTGTTGAACTAGATTGTATCTGTAGACTATTGACTGTACAAACGCAAACTTTGGTTGATGGTTGCCTTAAGATAGTGTTCTAGCACAAAACTGGTGCAATCTTCATCTCAAATGGGCTGAGTAAGCCAGAAAAACACAAGAAAAATGCAAATTCGGGTATCTCAATTCCCAATCTTGATAATCAGGGATTAGAACAGATAAAGAATAATCCAGAGGAGAGTTCCCAAATAGCTCTACAAACACTAATAGCAAACATGATAAATGAGAAGTTTGACAATGTACAAAGGACTCTGTATGAGCGTGGTAGTGAGAGAGAGGAGGCATCCCAGAAGTTTATACAGGAATATCACAAGCGTGAGGAAGCTACTCAAAAACTGATACAGGATTTGCTTGAACAACTTGAGAATACTCAAAGAGAAAGGGAGGAATGGCGTGAGCAGGCAGAGAACACTCAAAGAGAACTGCAGGAATCCCACGAACGGGAAGAAAGAGAACTGCAGGAATCCCACAGACAGGAGGAAGCTAATCAAAGAGTAATTCAGGAATTGAGAGACCAGGTAGAGAATACACAAAGATCACTAAAGGCATTCATGGAATCCATTAACAAAGAGTTGAAGGAAGTCAGGGAGACCACAAAGGGAATGCTGAATGGAACCCAACAGAAGGAATGGGAGTCCAAAGAAACCATAACCAATCAACTAAGTGATTTGAGAACTAACACTGAACACCAAATTAAGGAATAAAGAAATTCATACAAGACCTAAAACAGAGCTTCAACAAAGAACTTGAAGCCATCAAAGCTGACCAATTAGAAGGAAAAGAGATAAAAAACAAAGTAGAGAGTCTTGACAGCAGGTGAGACCATGCAGAAGATCGAATCTCAAGGATTGAAGACAGCCTAGATATTATAGAGAAAGAACATACAACCATCCAAGACAAGTCCAAGAAATATGATAGGTCTATCCAACACCTGGAAGACACCATCAGAAGGACCAATCTAAGGATAATGGTTGTAGAGGAGCACCTAGAAACAGAAGTTAATGGTCTAGGAAATTTGTTTAACAGGATCCTAGCAGAGAACTTCCCAAACATACAAAAAGATAGGCCTATTCAGATACAAGAAGCTTTTAGAACCCCAAATAGACCAGACCAGAATAGGACATCCCACTGTCACATTATAATCCACACAGGATCAACCCAGACCAAGGAAAAGATCCTTAAATCTATCAAGGAGAAAAGGTTAATCACCTATAAAGGGAAACCAATTAGAATTACCTCAGATTTCTCAGCAGATACAATCCAAGCAAGAAGAGACTGGAATGATGTATGCCATGTCCTAAAAACAAACAACTATCAACCAAGAATAGTGTACCCAGCTAAACTCTCCTTCATAACTGAAGGCCAAATAAAAACCTTCCATAGCAAAGAAAAATTGAAACAATATATCTCCACCAAACCAGCCCTACAAACGTTTCTTAAAGATGTCCTACACATAGAAAACCAACAAGACCGCAACAAAGGCCAAGAAACTGCACGCAAACTGAGAATCCAAGAACCTTAGGAAGAACCCAGTTTTCACAGCCCACAAGAAGGTGGATAACATGGCAGGAACTCCCATATACCTCCCAGTCCTATCTCTTAACGTTAACGGACTGAACTCTCCAATTAAGCGACATAGACTGTCTAGTTTGATAAAAAAAAAAAAAAAAAAAAAAAAACAAAAAACAAGACCCTTCTATCTGCTGCCTGCAGGAGTCACATCTTGCCCGTAAAAACAAACACATTTTCAATGTTAAAGGCTGGAACAAAATATACCAAGCAAACGGCTCTCATAAACAGGCGGGAGTTGCAATCCTAATATCAGATAAAATAGACTTCAAATTAAAATTCGTGAGAAGAGATAAAGAAGGTCGCTACATACTAATTAAAGGATCTCTCCTTCAGGAGGATATTAAATTCTAAATATCTATTCGCCAAACAATGGAGCTCCCAAATTTATCAAAGAAACACTACTTTCCCTCAAATCCCATATAGATCCAAAGACATTAATTGTTGAGGATTTTAACACACCACTCTCCCCACTAGATAGATCAACTCGGCAAAAACTCAACAGAGAAACCGCAGATCTAAACAGCTGCATAGATCAACTAGACTTAACAGACATTTACCGAACAATTCACCCAGCAGCATCAGAATACACATTCTTCTCAGCAGCACATGGAACGTTTTCTAAAATAGACCACATTTTAGGCCACAAACCATACTTGTCTAAATTCAGAAACATTGAAGTTATACCTTGCATTCTCTCTGAACACAAGGGAATAAAATTAGAACTCAACACCAAAAGCCACCAAAGAAAGTCCGGAATCACATGGAGGCTGAACAACACACTGCTGAATCATGAGTGGGTCATGGAAGAGATTAGAAAGAAAATTCAAGTGTTCATGCTATTCAACAAAAATGAACACACAAATTACCAGCTCCTCTGGGACACAGCAAAGGCAGTACTGAGAGGCAAGTTTATAGCTCTGAGCTCCTACATCAACAAATTGGAGAGATTGGAAACTGACAATTTAATGACACATCTAAACCTCCTTGAAAAAGAGCAGCAAGATAAACCCCAATCCAGTAGACATAAAGAAATAATCAAAATTAAATCAGAATTAAATGAATTAGAATCCAAAAAATCTATAGAAAGAATCAACAAAACAAAGAGTTGGTTCTTCGAAAAACTTAACAAAACTGACAGACCCTTAGCAAACCTTATCAGAAAAAGGAGAGAACACACCCAAATTAATTAACTCAGAGATGAGAATAGAAACATCACCACGGAAACAACCAAGATTCAGAACATTATAAGGGAATACTTCTCAAAACTTTATGCTAATAAGTTTGAGAACTTGACAGAAATGGACCTTTTCCTAGCAAATATTGACATGCCAAAACTAAACCAAGATGAGTTAAACCAGCTTAACAGGCCCATATCAAGCATTGAAAGAGAAACAGCAATAAGAGACCTCCCAGCTAAGAAAAGTCCAGAACCAGATGGTTTTACAGCGGAATTTTACAAGGCCTTCAAAGCAGAGCTCACACCAATACTCCTCCAAATCTTCAATGAAATTGAAAAGGAAAGCTCACTACCAAACACATTCTATGAAGCCATCATAACCCTCATCCCAAAACCAGGCAAGGACTCATCAAAGAAAGAGAACTATAGACCCATTTCTTTGATGAACATTGATGCAAAACTTCTCAACAAAATTTTGGCCAATTGACTTCATCAATTCATCCAAAAAATCATACACCATGATCAAACAGGATTCATTTCAGGGACGCAAAGCTGGTTCAATATACGCAAATCAATTAATATTATTCATCACATCAACAGGAGCAAGAATAAGAATCACATGGGTACCTCAATAGATGCAGAAAAAGCATATGACAAGATCCAACACCCCTTTATGATGAAGGTTCTGGAAAAATTAGGAATCCATGGAACATTCCTCAATACAATAAAGGCTGTATATGACAAACCTACAGCCAGCATTATACTCAACGGTGAAAAACTAAAGCCATTTCCTCTTAACACAGGAACAAGACAAGGATGCCCACTCTCTCCACTTCTCTTCAATCTAGTATTAGAATGCCTAGCTACAGCAATAAGACAAGATGCAGACATAAAGGGGATCCAAATAGGGAAAGAAGAAATAAAACTCTCCCTCTTTGCAGATGACATGATCTTGTATTTAAAGAATCCCATAGACTCCACTCCCAAATTACTCAAGCTGATTCAAAACTTTGGCAAAATAGCAGGTTATAAAATTAACCCCCAAAAATCAATGTCTTTTCTATATGCCAACAATGAGAAAAGTGTGGCTGAAATTAGGAAAGCAACTCCATTTGTAATAGCCCCACAAAAAATAGACCTAGGAATTAACTTAACCAAAGAAGTGAAGGACCTCTATGATGAAAACTTTAAAATCTTGAAAAAAGAAATCAACACAGAACTTAAAAAATGGCAAAACCTCCCATGCTCCTGGATTGGCAAGATTAAAATCTTGAAAATGGCAATACTTCCCAAGGCTATTTACAAATTCAACGCAATACCTATCAAAATTCCACCCTCATTCTTCCAGGAAATAGAAGAGGCAATCCAAAAATTCATATGGAACAATAAAAGACCCCGAATAGCAAAAACGCTACTCAACGGAAAGAACACTGCTAGAGGAATATCAATACCAAATTTCAAACTCTACTATAAAGCCATAGTAATCAAAACAGCTTGGTGTTGGCATAAGAACAGACCTCAGGACCAATGGAATAGAATTGAAAACCCAGAAATGAACCTACAGACCTATAGCCATCTAATCTTCGATAAGGAAGCTAAAACAATAGAATGGAAGAAAGACAGCCTCTTCAGTAAATGGTGCTAGTCAAATTGGTTAACTACATGTAGAAAACTAAAGCTAGATCCTTATATATCACCCTGCACCAGAATCAACTCCAAATGGATCAAAGACCTTGAACTCAAAGCAGACACTCTGACAACATTACAGGATGGAATAGGAGAAACCCTAGGTCTCCTTGGCTCAGGCCGAAATTTTCTGAAAAGAGACCCGGAAGCACAACAAATCAAAGAAAGGTTGGACAAATGGGATTGCATACGGTTGCAGAGTTTCTGCAGGGTAAATGACATAGCTAGCAAGATCAATAGAAAGCCCACCGATTGGGAGAAGATCTTTACTAGCCATACAACTGACAAGGGTCTCATATCTAAAATATGCTTGGCACTCAAAAAATTAAACCACCCAACAACAAATCCTCAAAGAAACAACTGCCCAATAAATAAGTGGGCGAAAGACTTAAAGAAAAGCTTCTCTGACGAAGAAAGAAGGATGGCCAATAGACACATGAAGAAATGTTCAACATCCCTAGCCATAAAAGAAATGCAAATCAAAACAACATTGAGATACCACCTCACTCCAGTTAGAACAGCAAAAATCAAGAACTCTAACAACAACAGATGCTGGAGGGGATGTGGACAGAAAGGAACCTTACTTTATTGTTGGTGGGAATGTAAACTTGTCCAACCACTTTGGAAAGCAGTATGGAGGTTCCTCAAAATACTTCACATAGATCTCCCCTATGATCCAGCAATCCCAGTTTTGGGCATTTACCCAAATGTTTACAAACAAGACCACACTAAAGCTACCAGCACAACTATGTTTATTGCAGCATTATTTACCATAGCTAAGATATGGAACCAAACCAGATGCCCCTCAGTAGATGAATGGATCAAGAAAATGTGGTATATATACACAATGGAATTCTATGCCTCCATCAGAAAGAATGACATTTCCCCATTTGTTAGGAAATGGAAAGAATGGGAAAAAATTATATTAAGTGAAGTAAGCCAGGCCCAAAGAAGCATAGGTCCCATGGTTTCCCTTATTTGCAATATCTAGTATAGGTATGAGTCAAGCGGAAAAGGTCAGATAATGTGATGTTAGGAAAATGAACCCTTAAATATGTATTGTAACGTTTTCGTTTCTTTCATGCATGTGTTTCTAACGCATTTATAAGAATATCTCTTTGTTGCTTTGTATGTCCCTCCCCCACAGTGTAACCCCCGCTTTCACTCTATTTGATGTCAGTATAACATGTGGAGGAGATGGGGACAAACAAATCGTTTAAGGATTCAGGTGGACCTGTTGCAACAATGAGAAGTACAAAATGTCATGTCAAAACCAGCTTTACAATGTCAGTGTGGGGGGGGAGGGGGGTATAATTGGGTGGTGGGAGGGGGTAGTCTGGGAAGGGAGGTGAAGGGTAAACAAAGGAGGAGGCTGCAATGCTTGGTAATAAATGTATGCATTATCCTGCCCATGTAATTGTAGCCCCTCTGTACAGTATGTTCTCAAATAAAATAAAATAATATTAAAAAAAGCAATCAAAATACTTCTAATGGTAAACAATTTAGGTGAGCTACAATGTCGAAACAATTGCTCCAAAAGACCTGCAGTCTGTTTCCATCAGGAATTGGGCAGGTCATTCTTTCAATAAGACTGTGTTAACCAGAGATGTGGTCCCCAGGCAGTGCAGTGTTGAGTGAAGGGATAAAATATGATTTCTAGTATTTTGAGCCAGAAATCAAGAATGTTATAGTTTAGCAGTTCCTTTCACCACGGAGGTATAAATTGATTATGAACTTGGAGTTTTCATATTACAGTTACTTATTTTCTTTTTTTTGTTGTTGTTGTTGGTCATGGGGCTTGACCTCTGGGCTTGGGTGTTGTCCCTGGTCTCTACCACTTGGACCACAGTGCCACTTCCAGTTTACTAGTGGTTTATTAGAGATAAGAGTCTCACCGCCTGTCATGCCCGAGCTGGCTCTGTACCACAATCCGCAGATCTCAGCCTCCTGAGTAGCTAGTATTACAGGCGTGATCCACCAGTGTCCGGCTTAGTTACCTATTTTCTAACAAGGATAAAGTGAAATATTATTAGAGTGTGCACAATAATTTTGGGAAATTTTCCTAGAATTAGTAGACTGAGTGCTGGTATTTAGTTATAAAATAGAATGAGGTTATTTGATATGGTGGGAATGGACCGCAGCCTAACACTTACCGTGTGTACAATGTTGTACTAGTAATTCCAACTCTGAAGACTTACATTTCATCATCTTAGAATTAAAAATAGAACTATTTCTACTTTATGGTATTATTGTGAGGATTAAATTAGATACCAAAGGTAAAGTACTTGGAAAAACAATCATAGTTTGATATTTTCTACTTGTTATTTTATCATGTGATATATTCAAATATTTGTACTGTGATTTTTATATTGTGTCTATTTAGGATAGGCAAAGTGATGTATTGATATTCATTGTGTTGTTCACTTTTCTGTTATTATGAGAACAATACCTGCAAAGAAAATTTCTGAGAAGGAAATTATCATATTGACTCATGGGTTAAGATCAGATGTCTCCATTGTTTTTCATTATATTTTTAGTAAATAGTTGTACGAAGGGTTTTCCATTCAATGAATTAGTTTTTAAGTATGATGGATCTTTACATAAATTTCTCACATCCTTCCAAACCTCACCCCACTTTCATTTTTTCCTAGTTTCGTACTATCTGCATTGAATATTATGGCTTCACTCTCTACCTCCGTAAGTCTCTTTAATCCTTCCCTTTGACTTCCCCTCATATTTTCCAAGTGATAGTTTCCTGGTATTCATTTTGTTGGATTAAAAGTTCAATTTTATAAGAAATTACACCTTTTAAATACTCCTCTGCAAATAGCATGCTTTGATTAATACTGTTGTTTAACTTGCATAAAATTCTGGCTTCCAAATAAGTGTCCTTTGTGTGTCTGGCTCTGACGTCGTTTACTTAACATAATTTTAGATCTATCCATTTGTTTGCAAATGCTGTAACGGTCTTTATAATGGATGGGTGCAATCCAATTATGTATATGTGCAACACTTTCTCCAACCATCCCTCCGCTAAAGGGCGTCTGGGCTAATTCCATAAGTTCTCTATGGTGAATAGTGCAGTAGAGAACATGATTGTGAGATTGATTTTACTGTAAACTTTGGGAAGAATTCAACACTGTTTTACTGGGAGCAACCCTCTAACCAATTTTCCAGAATAAGCACATCCCTTCCTTCATCTCCACCACAAGGATTTTCAAGTTCTCAAAAACACACTACCCCCTACAGGTCTGAATCAGCTAAAACCACATTGTGCCCATATTCTTTGTTGTTGTTGTTGTTGTTTTCTGTCCAGTCGAGGGGCCTGAACTCTGGGCCTGGGCGCTGGCCCTCAGCTTTTCTGCTCAAGGTTAGCAATCTACCATTGGAGCCACAGCTCCACTTCCAGCTTTCTTCTTTTTGCTTATGTGGTGCTGAGGAATCAAACACAGGGCCTCTTGCATGCAAGGTAAGAGCTCTACCACTGAGCCACTTTCCTAGCCCCGATGTGCCCATATGCTTTTAATACATTTTTCATAATTTTACACATAATTTAGTGAGAATCTTCTATGTACTTTCCTAATGTGGTTATGAGGGATATGACAATAGAGTAAAAATAAGAGATATGGAATTTAATTAGCTACTATCATATTTAAAATAATTTTCAGCTCTCATAGCATCACTTACTATTATTTTAATCTTTATTTGATTACTTCTCCTATCCCCTAAATTATAGCATGATTTAACTACAAAGGCAAAAATGTGTGGTTTGATTTTGACACTCATGTGTGAGGATGCAAAATATGGGCAAATAAAGGGATTGGAATTAATAGCCATTATCCATTTTGTTAAATGGTTTTCTCAAACTGATTCTCACAATTCATATTTCATTCAACAAGAAACGTGACTATTCCCTATGCTTTGTTCCTCATTAAACTTGTTTCCATGTTATTTTGTAATGAAGGATGATTTCATAAATCTACTGTAGATACAAAAATACATTAAAATATTTCTATATGTATGCATTGATATAAATATACACACATATATTATAAAAGTTATAATGATAAATTTTAACTTCTGTAACTGTACAATTTACTAAATTATTAAAAACATGGATGGCTCAGGCCTGGAATCCTGGTTACTCAGGAGGCTGAGATCTGACGATCTTGGTTTGAAGCCATCCTGGGCAGGAAAGTCCATAAGCCTCTTATCTCCAAACAACCAACAGAAAATCAGAATTGGAACTGTGGCTCAAAGTAGTAGAGTGATAGCCTTGAGAGAAAAGACTCAGACATATCACCCAGGCTCTTAGTTCAAGTACTAAAATCTACCCCAAAAAAGCATTTAATTTACACCTGTGTAAGTAGAATATTTCTTTCACCCAAATGCACATCCATGCTCATTGCAAGGTAACTCTGCCTTATCTGGAGTACCACATAATATTATCACATAAGTAGAAAGCATTGCAACATGGTTAAACTCTATCTCTCTCATGGATTTTTCTCCACTCAATATTCAAATCTTGCAATTATTCCAATTATTTAAAGTCATATTTTTTTCTTTAATACCCATAATATTAGAATTTCAATTGAGTGTCTTGTGTCTTCTAAATGGATGTTCTTACGACTTTGGCATGCCCCCAGCCCTAAATTATCCTGATTAACTTTCAGATTGAATCTTGCTTCCTACTTGTGTATGATCGTGGGCTCAGTCTACTTGGTGTTATTCTTCCTGGAATTTAGAATAATTGGTTCCTGGCATTGTGTACAGATCTTTCGGTCCAGTCTGAGCTTTAACCACTATACTCACCACAGTAGGCTCCCATGTAGTCAGGATTTTCATAAGCTTATCATAGCTATTTTTTTTTGAGTCCGGTCTTGGGGCCTGAACTCTGGGCCTGGGCACTGTCGCTCAGCTCTTCAGCTCAAGGCTACCACTCTACCACTTGAGCCATAGTGCCACTTCTGGCTTTTTTCTTTTTGCTTATGTGGTGCTGAGGAATCAAACCCAGGACCTCATGCATGCAAGGCAAGCACTCTACCACTGAACCATCTTCCCAGCCCCTATTATAGCTATTTTTAAAAACCTTTGAATTTCCTGCAGGTTCTTGTGTACTGAGTTAATTTGGTTTTGCTTGGGTTGTTTTGTTTCTTTTGAATGTATGTGTTGAGTTGTTCCTCATTTTTCCTTTTGTTTCTTTCACTCAAGTTCTTACCTATAGTGCTGAGAAACCAAATCTTCTTTCTCAAGATATTCAAGGTAAAAAAATATTTATTCCAAAACAATTCCAGTAACATTTAAACACCTTCAGGAATTTCAAGAAGATGGCAGAGGAGAACCTGGTGGCTAAACAAGCTCTCGCAGAGAAAGCAGTTCTAATGTTCCAGTGAACAGTCCTAGGCACACCAAGTGTGCATCACAGTACAGAGAGTTTGGCCAGAGAGGGAAAATCCAGGTAAGGAGACAGATGTGAGCATTTTCCGGCAGCCATGGCTGCGGCGGCTGTGGCGGCTGTGTTGGCATCCATAGCCACCATACCTACAACCCAGAGAGTTTGGGACAAATGTGCCAGATGCAGCAGGTGAGCAGATTTTACTCAACACCAACAAGAACTGACAAATAGCAGATATCTTCATCCTGCAGATAGCAGAACATAGGCTACCCAGGAACCAACACTCCCGCATGAGTAAAAAACTGACATTCTCACTGCTTCTCAAAGGAAGCAGAGGAGGGAAGGCCACTCCTCCCCCCAACAGCGGAGATCTCCATCTTTGATACAGACAAAGGCCTGACTAAGTAGCTAGCTCCAACTCAGTCCTTTGATAAAAACAGAAGAGTCATTTAGCGAGTCACAAGTACCTACCCTGACCTGCCATTCTGAAGTCCACAACCAGGCAGAGAAAGCTACACGCCCGAAGGAGTGGCTTTCTTCACTGGGTAAAAAGAGCCAGAGGCTGCCCCTCTCTACAGCAGCCCTGACAATCAATTGAAACTCAGTAAACATAAACCCTGAGAATGGCTCCAGGCTGGGCTCTGTGAATGTCTCAGAAGCTAGCCCCTCAGGGAAAAGCTACTGTTTTCTGAAGGGCCTCAACTTTTCCCAGAACTCAGCCTTTTCACAGCAACTCCAGAAACAGCCATCTTCCTCTTTTGTGATACTCAAAGCAGATCTTCCTCCCACTGAACTAGCCTGGGAGGAGTATCACAAACTTCTGGGTAAACCAACAGAATTATTTCTGCCTGCCCAAACAAACTGACTTAAAAAAAACCAATCAAGCCACAGAAAACGAAACACCACAAGCAAACCAGAGACTCCACCAAGAGACTGGTTACTGACACAAGGGAGATACAGGATTTTCCCATCAACACTCCAAAAACAAAATCAAAGAAGTCTTTTTTTATATTTTTTAAAATATTTACTTTTTAATTATAAAAAATTGTTTTTATTAATCTTTTTTTCTTCCTCTTATAACTCTTATTTTAGGTGTATATGTGTTTATGTGTGCTTTTTAAAAAAATCTCTACTGACCATTAGGTCTTTTTAGTTCTTTCTTTCTCATTCATTTTACTTTTTCATCTTTTGTTCTTTTTGCATGAATTATTTGTTGTTCTAATTATCCTCATATATACCTGTCATTGATTATAAGACCTTATCCTCCATTGTATACATACTTAATTCATAAATGTATTCCTCAATTCAAAACTGCTTAGGATTAAATTCCTTAATAGCAGTATTATCGATTTATACCTATACAATATTTGAAGTATTTTTAAATTTATTTTTTATTGTGAAAATAACGTACAGAGAGGTTAAAATTACATGGGCAAGATAATGAGAACATTTCTTATCAAGCATTGTAGCCTCCTCCTTTGTTTCCCCTTCCCATCCCTTCCAAGCCTCCCACTGCTCCCCATTTAATCCTCCCCCCCCACCAAAGTTGTAAAGTTCGTTTTCGACATGACAATTTGTACTTCTCATTGTTGCAACGGTTCCACCTGTATGTGATTTAATCGACTTGTTTTTCCTCTTCCCCTCCACAAATTATTATTTTTTACTTTTTCAGGTCTCCTTTCTATCCCTCCCCTCCTCTCATCCTATCCCCGTTCATCTCTCAATGTCACTTCTTTAAATTTTCATTACTTTTATGAGTTTCACTTTTTAAATTTAAATATTTGTCTTTCCTTTTTTTCTTGTCTCTTCTTTTAATTTTTTTCTCTCTCTCCTTTCATTCTTTCCAATCCATTTCCCTCTTTAGTGTAGGACTTGGTTAATATCACTCTCCTTTTACCTTTCCACATCCCTCTAACCCTATTTTTCCACACCTTTCTCCCTAAACATAATAATTTCTGGTTTGTCAAATTTTTCTTTGCTATTCTTACCCCATTAATACATAGTTGTTTAATGTTGAATAGACTGTATCTCTTGAAATAGATTGAATCTGCAGACTTTTGACTATGCAATTACAGGACTTTGGTTGATGCTTGCCTTAAAATTGTGTTCTAGCACAAAACTAGCATTACTTTCATCCCAAATGGGCAGAACAAGCAAGAAATACACAAGGAAAAATGGCAAGTCCGGGTATCTCAATTCCAACTCAAGATAATCAGGTGATAGAACAGATAATGAATAATCCAGAGGAGAGTTACCAAAAAGCTCTACAAACATTACTGGTAAACATGGTGAATGAAATGATTGAAACCCTGCAAAGGACTCAGAGTGAGCATGAGAGGGAGAGAGAGGAGGCAAACTAAAGATCAAAACACGAAGCTCATGGGCTTGAGGAAGATACTAAAAGGTTGATACTGGAATTGTGTGAGCAGGTTGAGAACACTCAAAGAGAAATAAAGGAATTGCATGAGCAGGCTGAGATCAGACATAGAGAACTACACAAGTTGCATAAACGTGAGAAATCTAATCAAAGAGTAATACAAGAATTGCAAGAGCAGGATGAGCATAGACAAAGATCAATAGAGGCATTCATGGAATCCATAAACAGGCACCTGAAAGGACTGAGGGCGACCACAAAGAGAATGCTGAATGGAGCCCAACAGAAGCAATGGGAGTCCAAGGAAACCATAACCAATCAACCAAGTGATTTGAGAATAAACACTGAACACAAATTAAGGAAGTAAAGAATTTCATACAAGATCTAAAACAAAGCTCCAACAAAGATTTTGAAACCATAAAAACCGACCAATCAGAAGCAAAAAAATGAAAAAATGTAGTAGAAAGTCTTGACAGTAGGTTAGACCATGCAGAAGATTGAATCTCCGGCATTGAAGACAGCCTAGGTATTATAGAGAAAGAACATACAACTATCCAAGACAAATTCAAGAAATATGATAAATCTATTCAACACTTGGAAGACACCATCAGAAGGTCTTATCTGTGGGAAATGGGTGTACAGGAGCACATAGACACAGAAGTCAATCGTCTAGAAAATTTGCTTAACAAGATCCCAGCAGAAAACTTCCCAACACACAAAAAGATAGGCATATTCAGATACAAGAAGCTTTTAGAACTACAAATAGACCACACAAGAACAGGACATCCCATCATCACATTATAATCCACACGGGATCAATTCAGATCAAGGAAAAGATCCTTAAAGCTGCCAAGGAGAAAAGATCAGTCACCTATAAAGGAAAACCAATTAGAATCACCTCAGATTTCTCAACAGAGACAATTAAAGCAAGAAGAGACTGGAACGAGGTATGCCATGCCCTAAAGACAAACAACTATCAACCAAGAATAGTGTACCCAGCTAAACTCTCCTTCATAACTGAAGGTAAAATAAAAATCTTCCATAAAGCAAAGAAAAACAAAAAATAAATGTCCATCAAATCAGCTCTACAAAAGATACTTAAAGATGTCCTACACATAGAAAACCAAGAAGACCACAATAAAGGCCAAGAAAACACACCCAAACAGAATCCAAGAACCATAGGAAGAATGCAGTAGGCGTAGCTCCCAAGAAGGAAGATAAAATGGCAGGAACATCCAAATACCTCTTAGTCCTATCTATCAATATTAACAGATGTAACTCCCCAATAAAGCGAACGCTTTCTATGAAGCCATCATTACCTTCATACCAAAACCCTCATCAAAGAAAGAGCACTATAGACCCATTTCTTTCATGAACATTGATGCAAAGCCTTTCAACAAAATTTTGGCTAATCAATTTCAACAATTCATCCAAAACATCATACACCACGAGCAAACAGAATTCATTTCAGCGATACAAAGCTGCTTCAATATACTCAAATCAATTAACATAATTCATTATATCAAAAAGAGCAAGGATAAGAACCACATGGTTATCTCAATAGATGCAGAAAAAGCTTTTGACAAGATCCAACACCCCTTTATGGGGAAGGTCCTGGAAAAATTAGGAAACCATTGAACAGTCCTCAATACAATAAAGGCTGTGTATGACAAAACTACAGAAAGCATTATACTCAATGGTGAAAAACTAAAGCTATTTCCTCTAAACTCTGGAATGAGACAAGGATGCCCACTCTTTTTTCTGCTCTTCAATCTAGTATTAGAATGCCTATCTACACCAATAAGACAAGATGAGAACATAAAGAGGACCCCAATAGGGAAAGAAGAAGTAAAACTCCCCCTCTTTGCAGATGACATGATCTTGTATTTAAAGAATCCACTTCCAAGTTACTCAAGGTGACTCAAAACTTTGGCAAAGTAGCAGGGTATGAAATTAATCCTCAAAAATCAATGGCTTTTCTGTATGCCAACAATGAGAAAATTGTGGCTGAAATTAGGAAAGCAACTCCATTCCTAATAGCCCCACAAAAAATGAAATACCTAGAAATTAACTTAACCAAATGAGTGAAGGACCTTTATGATGAAAACTTTAAATACCTAAAAAAGGAAATCAAAACAGACCTAGAAAGTGGCAAAAAACCCCATGTTCTTAGATTGGAAAGATCAACACCGTAAAAATGGCAATACCTCCCAATGCTATCTATAAATTGAATGTGATACCTATCAATATTGCAACCTCATTCTTCAAGGAAATAGAAAAGGCAATCCAAAAATATATATGGAACAATAAAAGACCACGTATAGCAAAAACGATCCTTAACAGAAAGAACATGCTGGAAGAAAACCAATAACAAATTTCAAACTCTTCTAGAAAGCCATAGTAATCAAAACAGCTTGGTACTGACAGAAGAACACATCTCAGGACCAATGGAATAGAATTGAAAACCCAGAAATGAACCTCAAGAACTACAGCCGCCTAATCTTGATAAGGCAGCTAAAAAAAATAGAATGGAAGGAAGACAGCCTCTTCAGTAAATGGTGCTCTCAAAATTGTTTAAGTACTTGTAGAAAAGTAAAGCTAGATCCTTATATATCACCCTGCAGCAGAATCAACTCCAAATGGATCAAAGTCCTCGGAGTCAAAGCAGACACTCTGAAAACTTTACAGGATGGAATAGGAGAAACCCTAGATCTCCTTGGCAAAGGCTGAAATTTTCTTAATAGAGACCCAGAAACACAACAAATCATAGAAAGGTTGGACAAATGGGATTGCATGAAGTTGCAGAGCTTCTGCATGGCAAAGACATAGCTAGCAAGATCAATAGAAAGCCTACGGATGGGGAGAAGATCTTCACTATCCATACAACGGACAAGGGTCTCATATCTAAAATATACTTGGAACTCCATAAAATTAAATCCCCCAACAACAAATCCTAAAAGAAACAACTGCCCAATAAATAAGTGGGCTAAAGAGAAACTTCTCTGAAGAAGAAAGAAGGATGGCCAATAGACACATGAATAAATGCTCAACCTCCCTAGCCACAGAAAAATGAAAATCAAAACAACATTGAGATACCACCTCACCTCAGTTAGAATGGCTAAAATCAAGAACTCTAATAACAACAGTTTCAGGAGATGATGTGGATAGGGGAACCCTACTGCATTATTGGTGGTAGTTTAAACTTGGTTAACCACTTTGGCAAGTCGTATGGAGGTTCCTCAAAAGACTCTACATAGAGCTCCCCTATGACTGAGCAATCCTACTTTTGGGCATTTACCCAAATGATCACAAAGAAGACCACACTAAAGCTCCCAGCACAACTATGTTTATGGCAACATTATTTACCATAGCTAAGCTTAGAAACAACCCAAATGCCCCTCAATAGATGAATGGATGAAGAAATTGTGGTATATATACACAATGGAACTCTTTGCCTCCATCAGAAAGAATGACATTTCCCCATTGTCAGGAAAATGAAAGTCTTGGAAAAAATTATATTAAGTGAAGTAAGCTAGGCCCAAATGCACATAGGCACTATAGTTTCCCTTATTGGTAGTAAATAGTATATGTCTGAGACAAGCAGAAAAGGTAAGATTCGTTGATGTTATGTGAAATGTACCCCAACATAAGTATTCAAATATTTTCTTCTTTCATGTGATTGTTTGTAATATATTTTTAAGATGAATTTTTGTTGCTTTGTAAGTCCCTCCCCCACGATATAACTCCTGTTTTCACTGAATTTTATGTTGGTATAATTTGTGGAGGGGAAGGGAAAAAACAAATCGTTTAAAAAGAGATAGAGTTGGACCCATTGTAACAATGACATTTACAAGATGTTATGTCGAAAAACGAACTTTAAAACTTTCGCAAGGCGGGAAATAACGGGGAGGGGCAGAAGGGGTGAGATGGAAAGGGATAGAAAGGGGAAACAAAGGAGGAGGCATCAATGCTTGATAAGAAATGTACTCATTATCTTGCCCATGTAATTGTAACTCCTCTGTATGGTATTTTCAGAATAATAAAAAAAAAACCTTCATACCTATTAAAGGTATATGAATTCTATGTGCTTAGAAGGGTCTTTTTATATTCACAACCATCTTTGGCATACACAGACTGATCATGGGTTATATGAAGATAATAAATTTCCAGATGCTTGCCAGGAGGAGTAAAACCTACAGTTTTTTTTTCCCCAGAGGCTTCCCTGTTCATGAAAGAAATATGCTACTTGATGCAGGAATTCACAAAATTACATTGCTAGGAAGAACTTAAACAATCATCCAACATTACAGAGTTGAGGGAAATGAATTGATCTCCTGAATAATTTACTTTTTGGTTAAATAAAAGCAGGCTGCCATGAAAAGAGTATACTTTAGAGAAACATGATGAGTTGTATGTAAATAGTTGCTTTGCTAATTTTCTTAATTTGTGAACTAATACAGGGAAATAAAGTACAGCAAGTAAAAAAAAATAAAGAACTCTGCATTGAAATACTCATTTGTGTGTGTACACACGTGCATGTTCATGTGCTCATGCATGCATTCCTCATTCCTGCTCTATGCATCTGTGCCCCAGGATAGTGGTCTACCACTTGAGCCACTGCTGCACTTCTGGTTTTTTGGAGATAATCACATATTTTTTCATGATTGGACTCGCTTTGAACAGTGGTCTTCAGATCTTGGCCTCCCGAGTAGCTAGCTAAGATAATTCACCCTCTGAGTAGCTAGTTAAAATTCTGTCTGTCCTCAATGCTTCACTGCTTTTTTATCCTTTTCCTGAAGTAATCACAAGCCTGTCATCTATGTGTCTAATTGCTTTAAAAATACTGTTACTGCTTGGCACCAGGGACTCCAATCTGTACTCTTAACTACTTAGGAGGCTTGAGAACAAAAAGCAGGACAAATTTTAGGGGAGTTCCTTCCCAATCTATACCTGGGTGCATTGGATCATTTCCACCATCCTGCACTATCTAGAGACTAAAATTGGAAGGACTGCAGGATCCAGGAAACTAGACAAGTTGGTGTGCAACTCGGATGCCATTGATGCATCAGGTGCATGTCCTTGTGGGAAGGGAACCCCTATCCTAAAATTAACCACTGATATAATGCCAGACTAGCATTATTGTTCTTGTTAGGCTGGAATTATATCAGTGGTTAATTTAAGGACAGGGTTTCCCTTTCCACAAGAAAAAGTTGAAATCCTCACAATTTTCCAAAACCAAAATAAGTACATACATTAACATCCCAAAACTTAGTACAATCTGTTCTTTGCTCTAATTATCGTATGATGTGACAGAATAGTTTCTTCATTAATCTTATGATATATTTTAAAAGACCTAAAAAGTTCTTTCTCACTTATTAAGTGCAAACGAATGGCATATTGCCTCATTTCTTACATATTTGACTGCCACTAAAAATCCATTCAATGATTATTATAGTAATATATTCTGATTTATAACTTTATTTGTAAAAGATTTTAAACATTTTGTTTTCTGCTGAAGTTTAAGTATTTAAATAATATCATCAAAATATATTCCTTGGTTACTTGGGGCAGTTTCTTATAATGTTTTTAACTAATGGCTTCTAAGAATTCTTAATTGCTATATTATCTGTTTTATTTTTAATTTCAATATAATTTTATTTAAAGGTAATGTACAGAGGGGTTACAGGTACATAATTAAGGTAATGAGTACATTTCTTTTGGAAGGAATATTGTTATCCCCTCCATCGATTTTTTTTTGTACACTTAATTACTGATGCTTTTGCTGTTGGTATTGTTCAAATGTACTTTTGCTTTCTTTGTTCATACTTTTTTATTATAAAATTGATATAAAAAGGGTTTACAGTTACTTAAGTCAACTAAAGGGTACACTTCATTTTATTTTCTATATTTCAAATTTTGGTCTTAATTAATTATTTTCTTGTTTTTTAAGATAATTCTTTTTTCAGAGTTGTAGGATTAGTTCATTTAATTTTGCATGATTTTTACACATGTAAATTATTCACATATATGTTACTTTTAAAATATTTAACATGTGAATATTTAATATTATTTTCTTAATTATTATATGGTTGGTGAATTTACATAAATTGGTTTTCTTATAGTTCTAAACATATTTTTCCAGGTAACGAATAATTACTCTATTTTCAAGAAACACATACTATATTAAGAAAGGCTTCATTTCCCGGTCACTTTTTTGTAAATATTTGTACTTGAATTAAAAAAAAAAAGTTTGAGCCGGGCACTGGTGGCTCACGCCTGTAATCCTAGCTAATCAGGAGGCTGAGATCTGAGGATGGCGGTTCAAAGCCAGCCTGGGCAGGAGAGACCGTGAGACTCCTATCTCCAATAAACCACCAGAAAACTGGAAGTGGCGCTGTAGCTCAAGTGGTAGAGCGCTCGCCTTGAGCTGAAGAGCTGAAGGACAGCGCCCAGGCCCAGAGTTCAAGCCCCACGACCAACAAAAAAAAAAAAAAAAAAAAGAAAGTTTGAGCTGGGCATGGTGATTTGGGTCTTCCATTTTTTACCTATGGTAGGAACTGTGAATAGGGTTTGTAATTCGGGAGAGCCTGAGAAACTATGAGACCTTATCATAAAAATATCCAGAGTGAAATGATTTGAGATATAGCCACCCATAGCGAGATACAGAGCACCTGGTTATCATATTCTAAATCTTGAGACTTAAACACCAGTAACATTAATCTTTTGTCAAAATTAAAGGATACATGTTTCAAAATGTTTATTATTTGAAACTTGTTTACAAAGGTTCTCATGTCTTCTATTTCTTAATTTTCCTTTTACTTAATCTATAAGAATCCAAGTATATTGTGATTATTTGATTTCTACTAAACGTTTAAATAATATGAGCAATATTATGATTTCATTTATTAATCTATTTTTACTATTTGTGATAATTTCTTCTATTTAATATTATAATATCAATATTCCAAATGTGTGTATGTGGTATGTGTGTGTATGTGTGTGTGTGTGTGTGTGTGTTTGTGTGGTTTGTGTGTGTGTGTGCTTTGTGTGTACCTTTGTAATGCTTGGGAGATCACACCATTATTTTACATATGCTAGGTCAAGATTTTACCACTGAACTACACTGTGTAGTTATAATGTAAATAGTGTTTTAAATTATGACTTTAAAATTTTCATTCCTAGTACGTTTTTTCAAAATTATATATGATTAAATGTGATCCATTTTCTATCCACATTAGCAATTTGTATTGTTATTTTATTGTTATTTAGAGTATTTCCACTGCTTTTTCACTTCCAAATTCTTGTGTTTGTTATTGATAAAGGTTTTACTTTGCTTCTTTTCTCTCTTCATTCTTTTTGCCTTTAGAGTTTAGCTATTGTTTCCTTTATTTCTTTGGAAATTAATTATCATATTGTTATTACAATTTATTTACATTGTAAGAGGTCTATACAATGCTTTATTTTCTATTTTATTTTTCCTATCTTCTCTTACTCTCAGTCCACACTATTAGGTGGATTAAAAAGAACTTGATTAAGGACACTTTGATTATTTTCATCCTTCTCTTCTCTGAAGTCTTTCTGTTTTTGAAACACAATAACAATGACATACAGCTCCTAGGTGGTCCATCATTCTATCCCCTTTCACTCTTCTCTGTAGTCGTTATCATTCAACTTTATTATTCTATAGTGTTACCTAAATCTTAACTCATTCCTAAATTAATTTTAGTTGTTTTAAGCATTCTCTAAAGACATTTTTCACTATATAATATCTGGGGTCTTGTGTTTTCACAAGGTGCAAAATATGAGTGATTATGAAACATCTAGATATCTGTAGAATATTGGTCCACCTGCTCAATAAACTTGTATGTAAATTCAAGGAATACAGGTCAATCAGAATAATCTTGTAAAATGGTGTAGCTTGAGCACTCTAACTAGATTTGAATCTTATTACCATGTTTATTAGTGAAAGAACCAACACATAGAAGAATGTAACAGATTTATCAAAAATAAATTCTTAGTTTTATTGTCAATAGATTTTGAAAAGGATGCCATGACTTAATGAAATAAAAATAGAATATATTGGCACTACTGCCTCTCTAGTTTTAAAGAATAATCTTAGACTACTACCTCAAACCATATACAATAATTTTTAAATAAAAAATGATTATCAAACTAAATGTGAGTTGTAAAATCCTACAAAATATACATGTAAAAATTCATGACAATGGATCAGTAATGGTTTCCAAAAATTTGACATAGAAAGCCTTAGTGGCTGAAGAAAAGCAAGAATAAACGAATATCAACTAATGACCTTTCTTAATTCTATGAAAGTAGTGAAAACATATCCAACGGATAGAGGGCACATATTTGTTAATGCTACAATGTTAATGTTACAGTGATCCTGAATCTTAAGTACTATTATATCTTCTAATTCTGTATACATTTTTCCCGAACAGGATATTTCTATAAAGAACATATGTAAATTAATAGTCAATAGGAGAAGCATATGAATTAAGCTCCTCTTTAGTATCTAAGAAAAAAGAAAAAGAAAATTCAGTAGTATGACCATAATATAAAAAGATGACACAAAATATAGTAATGCATTTGTGGAGAAATTGATATACTTTGCATAGTAGAATGATTTGTGTAATATTGCAGTCATTTTATTAAGCAATTTTTCAAGTCTTCAAAAGGTCAAAGAGATTTGTATATGTTCTAGCTATTACACTTCTATGTATGTATTAAAGAGAAGTAAAAAACTTGTATGGATCGGGAATGTAGTTCATTGACTGTGCACTTGGACAGTATGAGTGAGAACCTGAAATAATTCCTCAAAACAAATTTTGAAAAGACACCCTATAGAAGATGTATGCAGGACAAATTCCTGTAACTCAATTTTATATCTATTTTAATATCTGTTATAAAATTTATAGCATTTCTATTTGAAGAAATCCAAGTTTGTGAAAATTAGGCTTGGAAAACCTATGAGTGTACAATTCACTTCCAAAGCACTAAAATGTATACAATGAAAAGAGATAATATATTGTATGTGAATTTCATGTCAGCAAAAATATAAAACTATAGTTAAAAATTCTTCCTACAAAATGCAAAATACCTAATATTTTTGGTGTTTGCTAAAAATTCTTTGTAAACTGCAGTTTCTAAACAAAGATGTGATTTCTGTTTATTTTGAGTTTTTTGTCTGTTTTTATACCTTATGCAGAGATAACCCAATCAAAAAATGTATGTGATAAATGGAATATCTAGGAATTATACATCACTTATACGTAATTGATAACCTTTTCTGGAAGAAACTTTTAGCAAATGATAGAAAACACAAATCTATGCATCTGCATTTTTTGATAGCCATAAGTTACTTGCTCAATCCAATTGCTTTTGTCTACTTTGCTAGAAAAAAGTATTCTCAGGATAAGAGCCAAT
Organism: Dipodomys merriami; assembly: GCF_024711535.1. Taxonomy (NCBI): domain Eukaryota; kingdom Metazoa; phylum Chordata; class Mammalia; order Rodentia; family Heteromyidae; genus Dipodomys; species Dipodomys merriami. The sequence goes on along the minus strand of NW_027203788.1, from coordinate 22,086 downwards.
AACGTGAAAAGAAACAAAACATACAGTCATCTTGATTTATTTGTGACAAAACCAAATGAAATAAAACGATTCCACTTAAGCGACTCCATTATTAGTATCTATGAAGATGATCCTGAATGCTAACATCTATTGAATTTTTGGAATTTTAATTTCTACGAACATATGAAAATTAGAATAAGAAAACAAATATAGTTTTAGAGAAAACCAGCCTTGGAATAATTTTCTTAATTGTTTTGAAATTACAAAAGAATTAATACCATTAAAATTATCCTTTCCTATGGAAATCATTTAAAAATGTTTATCACTTATTATAATTCAAATACCAAGCAAGAGTAATTTTACAGAATAATTACAAATATTTTATTACTATCATAAAATAGAATAAAAGACAGTCCCAATACATTATCATTATTCTTAATTTTAAATCATTACCTAAATATCTTAAACAATCTAAATAGTCATGCCTTTAACATAGACGTAAATATTCTATACTTTTTACCTAACATTTTCCATGGGCATGTATTCATGTTTCTAAGAAATGTTCACAGCAGGTAAAAGATGCTTCTGTGAAATTAATGAGATATATTTTGTTGTTGGTCTAGATGTTGTATGCAAGGTTATGCATTGTCCCTAAGCCATTTTGTGTTCAAAGCCAGCACTCTACAACTTGAGGTATAGAGCTAATTCCGGGTTTTAGTGGTTAATTGGAGAATCTAACAAGTACTTTTCAGTCTGGGCTAGTTTCAAAAACAATTCTAAGACCTCATTACCCAGAATAGCTCGAATTATAGGTGTGAGTCACTGGCAGTTGGTTTAATGTATTTTTTTAATTTTAATTATGTTTCAAGATTTTTGTTTCATTATAATGTATATCGTTCTACACATAAATTTAGATATATGTATATATTTCTGATGACAATTTCTAAATATGTATGTCTTTCTACACATTATATATATATATATATATATATACACAAATACATTTATGAAGACAGATTCTTTCTAAAACTTCTTATGCTATTTTTTTACCTTTTTATTTAAAAGATATACAGTATGTTTTTCCAAAAGTTTCCTAGAATAAAATATCTAATATTTCAAAAGAATGTAGCATTTATTACTTTTAAGGGAATTTTAGATATACACATGATATTGTAGTATATTACTTGAAATAATTCTGTTCAAACTCTTAAATATTTGTGTGTAGATGTGAGGAGAGAGGCAGTTAATTCATACTTGTTAGGAAATTGCAATACTTCAAAAATCTATTCTATAATATGTTATAAGCACATAGCCAAGCTACCTGTTATGGTTTAGCTTTTTTGTTTCTTTGTTCAAAATTTTAATATGGATGCATGCACAGTGATTAACATTAAAATTATTAATCAAAAGACAAAAGGAATAATCGCAAAATCATAGATACATATCAGAGTTTCAATACTTTCCACTTATGATTCTAATAATAATTTTGATGAGGATAATGATGATCACAGAGTACCCTGATTATGACAATATTGTGATTGAAAAGGAAAAAACTTTACACATTTTTGAAGCTATATTTCCCATATTAAATATATAGTAAAAAATAGCGTTGGATTACATACAATAAGAATAACAAGAGGAGAGTTTCAATATCAAGAAATACTATCACATAAATGGGTAGAGACAGTAAAAACCCTAATGTTATTCCTGAAGTCTCTCTAATGTATACACACTTTTCTTGGTGGTATTATTTTCTTATAAATAAAATTATTTATTTCCACATTTTGATGGACTAAGGTATAGTTTTCAGCTTAGTGATTAGTTCAAAAACATTATCCTATAGATACTATTCAATAACCAATGTTTCCAATGATACATTAAGGGTATGTTCTTCAATACATCTGAAAAAACATGACACTATTTTTACATAGTACCACTTACATATCTGTAGTTACCTTAAAATGACATATACCTTAGAGCCAGGAGGTAAAATTTATTTTTATTTCTGCAGGAAACAATTTGTGACTTTATACCAACAAACTGAATTTGAGTCTTTCCTTATTCGTAAGGTAAGGTGGAAAATGTAAGGACTCTTCACTTTTCTTTTTTCCTGCTCTAGAAGTCAACCCATATATTCTTCATTATTTCTGGTAGATTACATCCATTTATAGATGAGAAATGTAAGGCCAACAGTCAATGTAGTGAGTAAATAATGATACTAGAATTTGTGTCTTAGTTCTTCACTCTGTGTGCTTACAAAGAGAGTAATTTGGTGATGGAAGTGACCAATATGAAAAGACTATGGGGAAAAAGCATACTTTGGATATGGTTGTTTTAGGACTAGGTGACAGTGTTGAGTAAATGAAACAGGCTGGTGTCAGGGGCATAAAAACTAGTATATAGAAATCATTTGAGTGGGGGCAGGGAAGGTGGCTCATGGGAGAGCGCTTGCCTTGCATGCATGAGGCCCTGGATTTGATTTCTCAGCACCACATAAGCAGAGAAAAAAGCCGGAAGTGGTGCTGTGGCTGAAGTGGTAGAGTGCTAGTCTTGAGCTGAAGAAATGAGGGACAGCGCCCAGGCCCAGAGGTCAGGCCCACGAATGCACCCACCCAAAAAATAGAAATCATTTGAGTGACAGAAACTGAGAAAATCTGGATCATTCATCTTATCTAATGGGACAGAGTAGAAGGGTAAGAAGAAATCTAATGTGCTCCCACACGTTTGGCTGGCAACTCTGTTAGTGCTACTCTTAGTTATAAGGACCACAGGTGGAAATGATGGATTTAGGGGAAAAATCTGATAGTTCTAAAGTTTAGTTGCAAAGATGGGTCTGTTTAGACATCATCAAAATATCCACGACCATGAATATGAAAAAGAATAATAAAATTGGGGGCCATATTGAAAGGAAAAGGAAAAGGAAAGTTCTGACACAGGTTTGAGCATTGTGAGCACCACTGTAGACAAGATTGGAAGAAAGAGATAAATAAGGAAATAAAAAAGTAACAAACACAGATTTACAGAAGTAAAGGAAGGAATTTGCAAGAAGATATTGAAAGAAATATGCTATTTGGTTTTGAAAATTAAAAGGACATAGACAAGTTCAATAAGATCATTGTTTTGGTGAAAGTCATATTGATAAAATTTTGGGATATGAATATGAAGCCATAAAATTCCGGATCCATAAATTCAACAGATCCTATTGATTTTAAATGTTGGGAACCAATGCTTTTATCCTGAACTTAGAAAAATTTTACAGATATAACTGTCATGAACTTTACTCATAGGTATTGTGTGAACATTTTTGAAGACTTTGTTTACTCAGGAGTTTGTAGATTGAACTACAGCACAGACAAGCCTAATTTGTCCTACAGTTCCAATGTGTGGCCCATGTATCCACATCAGTTTGGGATTTTATTGAAATATTTTTAGATATGTTTGGATGTCTTATCAGCCTATTCGTTATAAATGTAATCCAAGTAACACTAAGTATTAGGTTGAACAAGCAGCATTACTGATGTGACTGAAGACTCCTCGAATTGATTCTTCTTTAGAATAGAAAATGCCTCAATAGTCATTGACACATCATAACTGACATATACTCCATTTAACTCTAGTTCTTGTTAGGGATATCTCCATGGTGAAATAACCCTGTCAATCATCCTGCCACAAATTCTTATATGTAGGGAATGCTTTTATAAACTTCAAACTTTTATTGAATTGGAGAGTTCAGACTTTACCCTCACCAGTACGACTGAATGCCTAAACAGGTAAGACATTTTGCTGTAATGCCTTCCTTTCATTTTCTCATACCCATTGGCAAGTAGGGAAGGATTCACCTACAATGCTGACTTGTACTAACACAACACCTTGGATCTAGTGTTAATTCGGATACTTACTAATTAGCTTTAGATTTTGTGGCTATTTATATTTCTCATGGGAAACCTAATGAGCCCCATGGAAATTGATCTAAGGAGACTTTCAATTCTAATATCAGTTTTTCTCAAAATATTTTAAACTCTACATTCTCTAATGTGAGCATAGGGTTACACTGTGGAACTTTTCTCCTCAAAGAGTGAGTACTACCCTATTGCTTAATATGGACAAAGTACTTTCATACATAGACTGGTCTTGTGCAAACAAGAAGTGGTAGTTGAACAATGTTCTTAACAGTTTGTATAGATGAAATGGAAAGAGAGCAACTATGAACTCAAAAGGAATGTGCAAAAAAGCGAAAGGCACAAAGTAGAATGTTCCAAGGAAATGCTGAAGTATAATTTCAAATTATGTGCTCAGGTGTGAGGGTGTGTTCAAAGTACAGCTTAAGAAAATGTAGTTGGGAATCTTGGGGAAAAACTGCTTTAAACTCTTCAGTGATAATTGTACAAGTAGAAGCCCCTAACTCTGACTCTAATCAGCCACATCATCATCAACTTAGGGACTATTTTCCAAGTGCAAAGTGAGAAAAAGAGGGCTCATCACAGTTAGTGTTCAGGTTGAAGTAATTGAAATAATATAATTTTTCTTATAAGACTTCACTTATTTTGGTGGGTTAAAGTAGGAAAAACCCAAGTAAATTTTTTGCATGTACTTAAATTAAGTGGGACATAGTATATTACTCTCTTTTTAACTGGGAAGTTGTAGATTACATCGTTTTATAATCTAACTTGGGAAAATGATCTGCTGTCATCGTTTTCTTTCCCCTCCCCATCTTTTGCTCTAACAATTACATAATTTTTATTTAAAGAGACATACTTGAGCTTGCATTTCTAAATCCTCCAAAATTATCTGAACTAATTCATACTTCTGGAAGCCTCCTCTATCTTTCTCAAGGAAATATTTTGTCATTACCATTTTAACCCATATGATATTGGATATCTTCCTGTCTAATTCAGTGCAAGATATACATTAGACTCATCCAGATATCTCAACACTTGTACCACCATGAAATCCTATCTTCATAAAAATCATGATTTTAGAATATCTGGGGAGGTGGCATCTGTCAATTTTGAATGACCCTAAGTGATACTTACATGCAATCATGTTTTAAATCAATATGCCTCTCAGGAGATGAACGAATTGACAAAATGTGATAAATATATCCAATGTGGAATTCTATGCTTACAATTCATATGGAAATGGAAAAATACTACTAAGTAAAATAAACAAGACACAAAGAAAGAGATTCCATGGTTTCCCTAATTTGCAACAAGTAGGAAATATCTAGGATAGTCCTAGCAGATGAGCAGAATGGCTCAGTAGCTATGTATAAGATTATGATGAACAAAATGAACTCCTACATATGGAAACAAAGGTTTCCTTCGTGGTTGTTATTTTTAATGTACTCTGTGATTCTTTTTTCTTTTGTGTTTTCCCCTATGGCTTGTCCCCTGCTGTATTTGATTTCAGTATCATGTGTTATTGTATATATATATTTATCTTAATTAGGGAAGGGAAGAGGAACAACGACATGGCGTGACAAAGGACAAAGTGTAAACCAATGTAATAGCAATGCTCACAAGACAACATAATGGAAATTTACATTACAACTTGTGAAGGGTATTCGGGTGAAGGGAAACTGTTAGAAAAGTGAGGTAGTATATAAAAAGTTCTACATGTTATGTATTCACCATCTTACAATTACGGCAACCCCTTCTATATATCACCTTGACAATAAAATTAAATTAAAAAATAACTTACATAAAATATAATTTCACTGTATTGGTACAGTAAATACCATTCTATTCCCCATTTCTTTATCAGAGGGTCAACAACTTGAATGTTATCAAACTATACAATATCTTCACAATGTATTTGCCTTTATGTTGAAAAAACCATTACCTCATATTAAAACAGAAAAGTTTAATTCTACGGAAACTCCTAACTTTTAAAACTGAATAATTGTTATGATGACAGAATATATGTATTCTTCAAAATTCAGATGACTACTAATTAATCATTTTCAAATTCTGATCATGCCATGCCAGAGACATTTAAAACAGTATCTGTTTGCATTTTAATTAATTCTGCAATAGATGAAATTTCCAATGTGATGTTACATATGTAAAAATGAATAGAAAAAATAGCCACATTCTGGTAGAAGACAAAACTATGAACTATCTATAATAATTAATTCCTGAAGAGTAAATATTTGTTCATCAGAATAAGCTATTATTTCTATGACAATCAATCCCAAGTTTTTATCCTAGCCCAACAGTTGCAACTTGTAAGGTACACCTTAAAATTGCCTAAATTCACATCATGACTAGCTTATCACTATTGTGAAAAAATTCTACACTTCTGCTGTGATGCCCTCCCAATTGTGCAAAGAACACTACACTAAAGTTTTCTGCATCATTTTCCCTCCAGTGGTATTTTTGAGATCAGAACACTCGCAAATAGTATTTATATTATTATTATATACTAATTTTATTATGTATTATTTTTATCTATCATAGATATTCAGGAGATCAGAATATCTGAATATTAAGATCTGAAGATTATGGATCAAACCCACCCAGGTAGCAAGGTTCCTTATATTCTTATTTCCAATAAACTCATAAGGAATAGCCAGACACAAGTGGCACTGAGGTTCAATTGGTAGAGCAGTAGCCTTGAGCAAAAACAGGCTCAGGGACAGTGCCCAGACTTAGATGTCAAGCCATAGCATAAACTAAACAACAAAAACAAAATATAAACAAGCATTAAACCTAGCTTTTTTTCCCTCATTGTATGAGTAATTAAGAGGTACGTAAGGAAATTTCTTCCTGTGTTATGTATAGGTAGAAGAAAAAAGATGTCCTACAATTACTCTCTTCATACAATGTTACACCAAAGCCTCAAAAAGTTGATCTTTTTCTAAATTTATATATTAATAGCATCCCTTTGTTGGCAACTTTGTCTAGATTATTCAGATTATCATGTTATACATGAACTGTTGGAATTATGTATTAACTAATTTCTAATTATACCTCACTTGAAAGAATATTCTAGGCAATTAGAATGCCAGAATCATTTCTGAATTTCTAAATTAAATCTTCTACTTGAAAACATTTTTGTAGTATCCTAGAGAATATGAAATTACAAATGAAAAGCATTTATTTCAAATCTAAATTCTAATTTAGGCAGGTCTCCAAAGTCCTACATTAGATGAACTTTGCTATTTCTCCAGGCTTAACCTTTTGTAATCCTTCATCATTTCTTTAGAATCTAACAGAATGGTGCTTACTTTTTCAAATTTTCGACTGGGAATCATGAGCTATTTTGTATCTAGCAATGTTCTGTAATGAAGAGAGCATGTAAAACAGAAGTGAGGATGATATATGAGTTGCATTTCACTAGGAAACTTGACTTATCAAAACATAGTGAAAAAATTAGCCCAAACCTCCAACTGGGTATTCCTTTCTTGTTGTTTGGCTTGTTTTATTGAGACAAATTATACTACCTGGTCCAGGGAAGGTATCGCTATGTAATTCCACTCTCTAATCTCCTATCTTAGTCTGAGTGCTAGAATTCCAGGCTTGTATCACATTGCCCTGCCATAGTTTGTTGGTTTATTTAATCTAGAAACAGGCTAGCAATTCTGAACTTCTCCAATGATCTTATCTACTAGACTGACTGCTTTGACGTTCTAACATTTGACACAGGATATGAACATTTTCAGATGCACCTGCAGGGTTCTCTGATTCATTCTTCCATGGATCTGATCACTTTAATAATGATTTCTTGACTTTCTTAATATCTCTGGTCCCTACCTTTGTAATGTTCTCAAGCTTTTTTGGGAAAGTTCACTTGAGGACTTTCTAATATTAAAAATTATCACTTTTTGTAGTATTAGGACATATTTTCTATTATTTTCTAACTTTTTCTACACATTATGAGTGTTGTTTCATATGTGTGTTTACATATATAAATGCCTTTGTGTATGTGCATGCTTGCATGTATGTATGTCAAAACCTCAAGCTCTTATTCAGCAGTCTTGCTCATACCTAGTATTCCATCACTTCAGCCATTCTTACAATGCAGGTTTAGGCTGCTTAATTATAGAAATTGTCACAAATACTTTTTTTTCCCAGGCTGGATGCAAACTGAATTTCCCAGAATCCTTTACATTCTTAGGTTTTATCTTTCCAGGAGTATCAACTTTTAAACTTGAAACAGTTTTGTGAGTGTAAAGTCTAACTTGTAGCCTGAATTTTTAACTTAAGAATTCATATAAAGATAGATGAACATACACATTACATATATTGAGTGTACACTGGTAGAAATGTGATCTTAAACCGGGTGACAGTGGCTCACACCTATAATACTAGCTACTTAGGAGGCTGAGATCTGAGGATTGCAGTTGAAATCCAGCACAAGTAGGAAAGGTTATGAAGCACTTATCTCTAATTAGCAACCAGAAAACTGGAAGTGACACTGTGGATCAAGTGGTAGACTGCTAGACTTAAGCTGAAGAGTAGAGGAAGAGTGCCTACGCCCAGACTTCAAGCCCCACAAATACCAAAGAAAAAAGAAAAGTAAAGAAATAAAAATATATGTGAACTTAGCCACCAGTTCATTGCTAGTATAATTCCTACTCTCTCAACATGACATTTTTCCAGTTAAGTCCATGCTCTTATATCTGACTTGCTTTGAAACTGGAATTTTTCTTCCATTCTACTTTTTACAAATTTGCATTATTAGTTGCCACGATTTAGAGCTAGTAGAAGAAACAGAGTGGCCTCATCCTTCATGTTCCACTTAGTAGTAATGCTTTCTCTATATCACTCCCGTAGATCTACATACTGGTCTTGGCTTTATTGTTTCAAATTTGTCTTATTTGCAGTTTTCTAACTGTATTGAGCAACCATACTTAAACATAGATTTTCTTTTTCTCCTATTATTCATATTGTTTCTCCTACTGTGAACTTATATACACTTGTGAAATTATGCATAACACACACACAAATATTTCTGAGAACATTCTCACTTAAAATTCGTCTTGATTTATAGAGTACTTAGGAAATTTGAACTTATTGTACTCCAGGATAATGTTTTTTTTCATGATTTTCATTGGAAAAATGTTGTACAGAGGGGTTAGAGTTATATAAATAAGTTAATTAGTACATAATCTATCAAGCATTGTTACCTCTTCTTTTGTTTTTCCCCTGCTTTCCCTTTCCTCCTTGCCGCCCCAAATACCCTCTCCCCTCCCCAAGTTGTAAAGTTCATTTTCTACATAGTGTCTTGTAGAACTCATTGTGACAATGGGTTATACTGTATCCTTGTTTCAGCGTTTTGTTATTTCGCTTCCCCTCCACACATTAGAAAAAGGTATATGCAATATGCAGATCACCGACATCAAATACAGTGAAAACAGAGGTTATACCGTGGAGGTAGAAAATAGAAGAGAAACAAAAAAAAATCACATAGTACCTGTGAGGTAACAATAAAGATAAATCATGTTGTGTCCTATCTTGGAGTCCATTTCATTTAACATCATTTTATATGGCCATATGTACATGTATAATGTTTTATAAGCGATTTAAATTCCGTATTTTCTCATGACTCAGTTGTTTCTGAAACACATGTTACCTCATGTACAAAGATATACTTGTGCTATTTCAATGAAGCCACAAAACGTTCATTTTACCTGGAGCAGTACCATAGATTGTTACTTGAAATAATTGGAAGGTACTGTTACTGGAAGTGGAAACTGATTCCAAGAGATGAATTGAACATAGAGAAATGACAAGTTCAACTTAATTTGTACTCTTGTTTTACTGTACAAGAAAAAAAAATCAAAGCTTGAAGGAAACTCTGTCCCTGACTTTTTCGAGTGCGTTCTTTACTCACATAAAACTTGTCTGTAAATTTCTAGTTGAGAGTATTACAAAAGGAAACAATATGCCATTTGAAGGCCAACAAAGATAAAAGGAAATAACGTTGTTTTAAAAGTGTTCTACTGCAAAGGACAAAGACATGTAGGTGTAAAGGTACCTTATGCCTTGATATTTCACTCCTGACATGACTGTCCTCTTGCAGGAGCCAGTTATCCATTCCTTTAATCTGGTCCTGAGTTCACCATAGCAATAAGGATTCCAAAAAGCAGGATCCAGTGAGTATGATCAGCAAAAGGAGCCTCTTTTCAAACCAGTGCTTTAAGGATGGTCCCAAAGAAATATGTGGGTTTTTTTTTTGCTTGCTTTTGTGTTTAGTTTGTGCTGGTTCTGGGGCTTGACCTCAGAGTCTGGACCCTGTCCCTGAACAGTTGTCTTTCCTGCCCACCTGCCACCATAGCTAGTACTCTACTGCTTGAGCCAAAACTTCACTTCTGGCTTTTTTGGTGTTTGATTACAGATAAGAGTTTGAGGGCTGGGAAGGTGGCTCAGTGGTAGAGTGCTTGCCTTGCATGCCTGAGGCCCTGAGTTCGATTCCTCAGCACCACATAAGCAAAAAGAAAAAAACCCGGAAGTGTCGCTGTGACTCAGGTGGTAGAGTGCTAGCCTTGAGCTGAAGAGCTGAAGGATAGTGCCCAGGCCCAGAGTTCAGACTCCACGACCGGACCTCCCCCCCAAAAAAAAAGAGTTTGACAGACTCTCGTGCCTGTTGGCTTGAGATTGTAATAAATCCAAGTGACAGCAACTGTATGGACTTCTTTTTTGAACCAAGACATGTTAGATGAAGTTTATTATAAAGCTAGTATTTGACAATTTTTAAAAGAAGAAAATATGTTCAACAAAGAAACCATAACAACTCAGCAAAAGTAGGTGCACTGAATTATTTTGGAATTATGTTCTCTGCCTGGGAAGATTACTACTGACTTTGTCGTTCCTTTTAAGGAACTATTTCTGTTGGTCGTGGGGCTTGAACTCTGATCCTGGGCGCTGTCCCTCAGCTCTTCAGCTCAAGTTGAGTGCTCTACCATTTTAGCTACAGCACCATTTCCGAATTTCTGGTGGCAATTGAAGATAAGATTCTCATGGATTTTCCTGACCAGGCTGGCTTTAAACCATAATCCTCTGGTTTCAACATCCTGAGTAGCTAGTATTACAAGTGTGAGTCACCAGCACCCAGCTCATATTTGCATTTATGTGCACATAATGAGAGTATTTTGACAAAGAATGGAAATTTGAATCAAATGGTGTGACATTGCAGCTTTTCAATAAAATGGAGGTAGCAATAAATATGTCCTCCTTTTCCATGTTCTTATATTAATGACTCATGAGCTATGGGACTCTTAAATTAGCATGCTCTGTTGTCTGGTATGTGGAATTAGTATCAGAAATTGTTCAAAGAGAAATAGAGAAAGACAGATTTGTAGAAAGCAAAGGAGATCAGGTATGAAAGAGTAGTATAGAAGGATATACAAATTATCACCCAGAGATTACGAACTAGCCTAAGTTATTAGATTGCTAAAGGCAAAGAGGAATAAGCCTAGTTGATAATTGTTCTTCAATAACCAAAAATGGGTCTTTAGAACAGTTTATGGTATAATTTAGTTATTATTATTTATTCCTTCCATCTGGAGTTATTCCTTCTGTCAAAACTATTAATTAACCTCTCTCTTTTTGGTGCCATAATTTAGCAAAAAGATTTCCAAATCTCACTTATACTACCCTTCTGATTGTGATTAGCAGTGGCCACTCAAGAGCCTGGAATCTGAATTTCCAGAATTAATCTTCACTGATATCTAAGCACATTCCTGGTATTAATTGCCATGACATATTAACTAAACGTTTTTTTTTTGTTCAACACAGTATTCTAATATAGGTAAAGTACATGAATTAATGACTATTGATAGGTATCAGTTGGAAGGAGCAATTGAGCAATTATATATTCCAAGTATGGGTTGTTTATTTGGCATTTCCTAGCTAAATGACTCTTTTGCCAGTCCTGGGGCTTGAACTCAGGGCCAGGGAACTGTTCCTGAGCTTCTTTTTTTTTTTTTTTTTTTTTTGATCAAGGCTACTACTCTACCACTTGAGGCAAAACACAACTTCCAGTGTTTCTTTTTCTGTTTATGTCATACTTAGTAATTGAACCCAGGGTTTCATGCATGCTAAGCAATAACTGTTCCATGAAACCACATTCCCAGAGCCCTAAATGACTTTTTTTATATTAATAAGTTTTTGGTGTGTGAAAATACAGTACAGAGGGGTTATAATTACATGAGCAAGGTAATGAGTACATTTCTTATCAAGCATTTTTGCTTCCTCCTTTGTTTCCCCTTACCATCCCTGCCCACCAATCCCCCCCCCACCGGCAAAGTTGTAAAGTTCTTTATTTGACATAATGTCTTGTTGCAATGGGAATTTCTTAAGATGGCATTACTTTTACATTCCGTTAATATGTATTACAATTTAGGTCAGGTGGTAGAAAAGGGAGTGGAAAACAATACTAAGTCCAGTAAGGCTGACATTCCTATCACATCACTAAGGAAGTAGTGTTAAGACCTACAGGACTCTTAGGTCTGTTGTATGTGACATTATTATGTAAAATACTATTAACTGTCATCCCCGACATCCATAACATTCTGATTCCACTTTCCAGGTCAAGAACCAAATACCTACGCCTTTTTATTGATTGGGTGTGTTTCATAGGAAGGAAGGAGGAGGATGTAGTAGGTGATGGTGGAAAAATATGTATATTGGCTCCCTGTCCACATTTTTTGCATTTTTAAAAAGTGCTACTGATGAACTCCCACTTACATCTAATTGACTTGCTGTTTGCACAAGATGCAGATAAATGAAGACATTTGTTCTGGTGGATAGTCACATATATTAACAAAATCCATTTCTGGAAAAATAAGATACTAGGTAAGACATTATAAATTATTGTCTATAAAATGGCTTCTTTTCTTGGAGAACAAAAGGTAGTATTGAAATGATTACTCCAACTTTCTTTGAGATTTTGTGTTGTCTCAGTATCAAAATGTTCTCTAATTTCTGTAACATCCAAACTTAAAAGACATGATTTGAAGATCTCAGTAGTTTTAGAAAATAAGGAACATAATAGCATCCTTCCTGCAGAGTCATGTGATGACAAGTATAATTGATTGTATTATGGTTCTCTTTTTTTCCTCTTTATCTCAAGTGTTGCATATCTTGGCATACTACTCGATGTCCTGAATCAGCTTCCTGTAGGTGAGATTTACCTCTACTCTGCAGTGTCAAGATGGGTCATGTGACTTACTTCATATTACAAAAGTGTTCCAGAAGTGGTGAAAGGCTATTTCTGGGGAAGATTTCTATATCATTATCTGTGTCTTTTTACCACTTAGCTATAAAAATAGCATATTTCCAGAGGGAGCCTTCTTTCAACTTATATGTTGGAAGAGTATAGCATGTGAAATTGAGGTAAAACTCAAATACAGCCTCATACATATAACACAGGCATAACTAAGCTAATATTAGAATATGATATTAAGATGCTAGTTTCTTACCATGCTTTTATACATTTATGATAGTTGATTATAGCACACCATAATATAACAAATCCTAAACAAGAACTAAACAAATTGATAACATTTCCTATTGGAAGATAGTACAATTTTTTTAAAATAAGCATTCTCCATGTGATCAATTGTGGGATTATCTATTTCTTTTTTATTTTTTATTGTGAAAATACTGTACAGAGGGGTTACAATTACATGGGCAAGATAATGAGTACATTTCTTATCAAGCATTGTAGCTTCCTCCTTTGTTTCCCCTTCCCATCCCTTCCCAGCCTCCCCCCACCCCCACCAAAGTTGTAAAGTTCGTTTTCAACATGACAACTTGTACTTTTCATTGTTGCAACAGATCCACCTGTATCCTTATTTAAACGAATTGTTTTTCCCATTCCCCTCCACAAATTATACTGACATCAAATACAGTGAAAGCAGGAGTTATTCTGTGGGGGGAGGGACATACAAAGTAACAAAGAAATAATCTTATAAATGCGTTAGAAACAAATGCATGAAAGAAAAAAAACATTTAAATACATATATTAGGGTTCATTTTCCTAACATCACCTTATCTAACCTTTTCTGCTTGACTCATACATATACTAGATATTGCAAATAAGGGAAACCATGGGACCTATGTTTCTTTGGGCTTGGCTTACTTCACTTAATATAATTTTTTGCAAGTCTTTCCATTTCCTAACAAATGAGGCAATGTCATTCTTTCTGATGTAGGCATAGAATTCCATTTTGTATATATACCACATTTTCTTGATCCATTCATCTACTGAGGGGCATCTGGGAAGCTACTGGGAAGCACAACTATGTTTATTCCAGCATTATTTACCATAGGGATTATCTATTTCTATAGATGTGTTTAATCACTCTAGAGCACTGTATCTAATATCCACAATCATTATCCAGACCTTGTGATTGAGAGGAGGAAGAAAAAAATATAGATTTCTCCTTCTCTTTTCCTCTTCTCCTTTTCTAGTGTGGATTCTCATCTTTTCTCCCAATTCTCCTATTAATAAAGAAAGAATTACATATTGTGGATATGAAGCAAAAGGCTTCAAAGCCAGAATTTTATTCTTTCAGAAATAGATGAAGTAAATCAGAGTGGCTCAAGGAAGAATAAAAACATGATTTTTTTCCCTTTCTGGATTTCACCATAAACTCTGAACATTACTCTAAATAGCTAGTTAACCATTTGCATTGGCTAACTTTTTAAAAATATAGTTTTAAAAATAAATGGTAATTTTAAAAAATTAAAAGTAATTTAAAAATAAATAGTAATTTGTTGTTTGCTTTTGGGAGGCATGAAATAAGAGTGCATTAACATGGTGTGAGTTGAGAGGCTAAATTTTATCAGAATCTAAACATAATGAAAAATAGATGATTTTAAGATAAATAGCTTGTAGATACATTTTTACTTGGACATACCCACAGAGACATATTTTTTTTTCTTTTCCTCTCCACGTTGATTCAACTTCAAAAACCAGTTCATGTAATTCAAATTGCTGTGTTTCTTTCAGAAATAGAATAGACCCAAAAAAGTTAGAAAAAGAGAACCAGTATTGGGTAATGCAATCTTTCAAAATAGCAGTCAAATAAATATTAACCATAATTGCAAAATAATAACAATCAAATGCTCTTGAAAAGAGAATATTGTAAGCAGAATATACAAAAAGTGATAGTGCCACAACTACTTCAGGAGCTGCTCTCTGACATTTAGGATTTCTAGTACGTGGCAATGTTTTAATGAGGATTAATTGCTTTCAGAGACTAATTTTTTTTAAGTTATAATTCATAGAAGAAATATGTTGTTCAAAATTAATGAAAGGATAACAATTTATAATAGAAAGAATGCTAAATACTCGTTTTACATAGCAAAATACCTTTCCATAATATCTGTCCTCCCCAAATAACTAATACCTCAAATGTACATTAGCATTATATGTATATGTTTGTAAAATAATCACCTTTCATAACCCAAGGAACACAAATATGAAGAATTATCAGATGGGGGAAATATTTTCAAATGGGTACTTTAAAGTCCCAGGTGTAGTTCGAAAGGACATGATGAGGTTAGAACCATCAGAGACATGTAAAGATGCTACATTAGAAAATAAAGAAAAAAAACAACAACCCCGATTCTGAATGTCTGGAAAGCAGAACAGCAAGTAAATACTTTTTCCACTAGAATCATTTGAAAAATACTTTAGCTCTGTAGGTGGCTCGATTTTAATCTTGTGAGACTTCTTTTAAATTTCTGTCCTTTAGAACTGATTATTCAAGCCAACTAACGTGTAGAAATATTTTACAGCAGATTAAGATTGGCAAACTAATTCAACTACAGCTTTTTTCTGATGCAACTACAGGGACACCACAATTCCTAGTTTTTGAGAATAAGAAAATGTTGCCACTGGCTTTGCATACTACTTACAGTCCTTAATTAAAGAAGTCTTGAAATTCTAAATAATATTTAAATAAGAGGTTTCCTATCTTTATTTTCACATTTGGGGATCACTAAATACAAAAATTATGTGGAAGGCTAGGGTAAGAATATGGAAATGAAATCTGTCTCCTAATATTATAAAGATAATTTATGTCATTTTGAGTTACAGTTTCTAAAGTAATAAAAAAAAATAAGGTAAGACAGATACAAAAACTCAATTTTCTATCCTTCCTAACTTTTCAACAGCAATTAGAGAATCCAGTAAATGTCGAGCCACCCCAGGATGGTATAGGATGTTATAGGATCATTAGATGGTGAAAAAGAAGATAATAAAAATGGTTCCCCTGTAACAATGGGAAACAAAATCTACAGCTACAGATTGTGATATAGCTAGAAAATAGTTTCCACTATTCTAAGTCTTTGATATTTTAGGTTTGTTTACACAGCGTCTTTCCACACTTAGGAAATGACCCTTTATTAATACTCAAGTGTTTGCAGCTTATAACGCAGAAACAAACAATGCTTCTAAATGTAAAGAAGAATGATATTAAGAGTAATCAAGGTTACTTCCATAGCTATAGCTGATAAATAAGAATGATATTGGGGAATAGTCCAATAATCTTGAACTTTTTCATAACTTTACTCTTCTCCAACACGAGAAGTGCTAGTCAAAATATGATAAACATTAATAGAGGAATTTTATATTTTTTTTGTTCATACCAAAGCAAATACACGTTCCTCTTTGCAAGCCTGATTTTGAAAGCGTCAGACTCTCAAAATTATTTTATAGACAAAAGTTTACTCCTTTGACTTAGGTGTTTTCCTGCCTTTGGGTGTTGCTCTCTATTATTTTGGCAACTGCATAAAAAAACAAGATAAATCTATTATGCTTGTGTTGAATTGTTCAAAGTAAACCTGTCTTCACTGCTAATTAAAGTTTAATTATTGCTCTTTAAATGAAACAAAAAGTGATACTTTAACATACATTCTCATTGAAATTGTTGAAAACAGGAGTGTCTGTAATTGCTTTTTAACATACATTCTCATTGAAATTGTTGAAAACAGGAGTGTCTGTAATTGCTTTTTTAATAGTTTTCAAGTATTTCCCTTGGCTATTTTCATTATTGCCTTTGTTCTGGTCTTCTAGTCAGGAACAGAGGGTTATCTAAGATATAGGATGTTAGGTAGAAAAAAATAGATGTATAATTACAGATTTTCCTCTCCTTAAAGACTGAAAAGCTCAGAAGACATTTTGCTATCACTGGCATTGTTAAGATGGTTTTAATATTTTGGTTCTTAAACTAAGTGAAATACATGTGAAATGTTACTTGTTCCAACAATGATTATGGCTTATACTTTTCTGCTCCAATGAGATGAAACGTCTGACTGTGTTGGAGGGCATATTGATTTTAGGGTAGGAGGGTTAATTATAGAAAGCCAAGGGAGAATCCTAAAACAGTATTGCCTTTCACGTATCACTTAATTATACTTAAGATATATAAGTATAGAAATATAAAAGTATGAATTGAATGAGAAATATGGGATTTACAAATTGATTCAATGACAACTAATCCAGAAAGCAATTCTCTATATTTATATAATCTAGTATACCTAGTAAGGATTTAAAAATTCATAGAATATATTTTTAACATTTATGTGAAATATTTGTTTATTTGTAACTGTTTATTTTAAATTTTTGTTGCTCGTGGGGCTTCAAATCTGGGCCTGGACACTGTCCCTCGGCTCTTCAGCTCACGACTAGTGCCCTACCACTTGAGCCACTGCCACTTTTCTGGTGGCTCATTGGAAATAAGAGTCTCACGGACTTTCCTGACTAGGGTGGCTTTGAACCATTAGTCTCAACTCTCAACCTTCGTAGTAGCTAGGGTTATAAGCATGAACAACTGGTTCCTAGCTACACAATTATTTTTTACATAGCTATGAAATATTGATTGATAATCCCATTCATTTATATGTTGTGTAATGATAAAGCTACATCATATCCATTAATTTCTGCATGTAACATTTCTTTTTTAGTAAGAATGCTTAAAAACTTATCTTCTGGCTAGGATGAAATATCTATTCTTAACTATAATCACTTTGCTTCTTGTGGTATACAATTAATATATTTAGCTTTGGTCCTGGAAGTCTGATAATTAAAGTTACATAAAACATGAATTGTAAAGTGAAAGAAATTCATGGTTCCATTACTTGTTGTAAGAAAACAATTATGCTTTTTGTTTCCAATTATATTTCTGAGGGAATGTGTAATATTCATTGATTTAATTGTTAAAATTTATAACATTTACATTATATCAAGTTGATTCAAACTTGTTTGGTCCTGGAGCTTGAATTCAGGGTCCCTGAGATTTGTTGCATTTTTTAAACAATTTACCATTTCAGTCATGCCTCACTTCTGGCGTTTTTGCTGATTAATCAGAGATAAGATTATCAGGGAGTTTATTTTGTGGGCTGCCTTCAAACAGCAATACTCAAATCACAGCCTACCCAGTAGCTAGGATGAGATACATTCGCCACCTGCTCCCAACTTCTATTCACTACTTGTATATGAGCTTTCATAGACTAAATTGTTTTACACTTTTATTGAGCCCAACTCTTTCGTTTTCCTTTCCTATAATTTTAATGCCAAATTTAAGACTGCTTCATCTCAAAATTGTCAAAACATCTTCTTTGCTTTACATTTAAATCTCTCTTTTTGTTTTATATGCCACGTTTTAATCCTGCTTGACGTTGACATTTGAATAAATTGTTATGTTTAAGTCAATGTTCACTTTTTAATTTTCCCAAATACTGCCTAACCTATCACATATTATTAAACTGAACGTCATCCCACAACTGTTGGGTTTTACCCCTTAGTTAATATTCCTTGATAATATTTATGTGGATCTAATCTGGTGCCCTACAGACCCATTGAATGGGAATGGGAATGTCCGTAATACTCTAATGTCCAATTAACCACCAGAAAGCAGAAGTGGCAAAGTTGCTCAATGAGTAGAGCATTCACTTCGAACTGAAGAGCCGAGTGACAATGCCCAGGACCAGATTTCAAGCCCCATGAATGACCAAAAAAGGGGAAGAGACAATTTATATCTTTTCTCACTTGTATCCTCTAATCCACAAAAATTATGTCTCCATTTATTTAGATTTTTGCTTTTATATTCAGCATTGTATAATTTTCAATGACGGTGAGTAAATAGCACTTTAATACATTTTGACAATGTGTGAAGATAGCACAAAGAAATTCACAGAAAACAGTTGAAATATAAAGGGCAATGGGAATGGAGAAAGCCAGAAACGGGTTAATCAGGCCCTTCATCAATATGTGAGAGTGTAAGATATTTCAATAAGATATCTTCATATAATTAATATACACCAATTAATAACTATCTTCCAAAGGCTTTGGCATTCAAGTATGACATAAAGGATAAATACACATTCTGTGGAGAAATGAAAGATAGATGAGAAAATGCATACATATAATGATTGTGTAAATAAACTAAGAAATTCAATCAACATTCTGAGGGCTCATGGCTCATTGGACTCGAAGGATGCTGGTATCTAAGTTAATTCTAACATGTTAGACTTGATCCTATCTTTAAGACTGCTTAATACTATTGCATTTTGAGTCTTTGAGTTTTCTTGTTGTTGGTTGTGGTGGTGGTTCTGGGCCTTGAACCCTGGGCTTGGGCACTGTCCCTCAGCTCTTGAACTCAAAGCTAGAGCTCTACTAGTTGAGTCATAGTACCACCTCCGGCTTTCTGGTGGTTTATTGGAGATTAGAGTCTCATAGACTTTTCCTGCACAGGCTGGCTTTGAACCATGATCCTCAGATCTCAGCCTCGTGAGTGCCTAGGATTACAGGTGTGAACCACCAGCGCCTGGATCCTCTTTACAACATCTTAAACATAAAATAAAATAAAGTAAAATCCATAAAGGGCATGTTTGGCAAATAAAGTAAAACGTTTACTTACAGACAAATGAAAATAATAATGTATGTATATTTATATATACATGTATGTAAACATCTGTATATTCTTATATATGTATACAAATATAGGTATTCGAATATATACACATATAAGCATGAATATATGCATATGTACATGTAGTGTGTACAAATATACATTTATTTAAGTAGACTTCAATCAGAAATATATTAACAGCATATTAATGCCAATGAAATACTTTAACCATTCTGAATAAGTTATCCAAAAATCCAAATACGTATCTCTATAGTAATATAACAACAATCAAGGAACATATGGAAAGATCATAACACACCTAGACATTGCATAC
Source organism: Dipodomys merriami (assembly GCF_024711535.1). Classification (NCBI taxonomy): domain Eukaryota; kingdom Metazoa; phylum Chordata; class Mammalia; order Rodentia; family Heteromyidae; genus Dipodomys; species Dipodomys merriami. The sequence goes on along the minus strand of NW_027203788.1, from coordinate 1,906 downwards.
ATATAGAGATTAGTGGAAATAGAAACAATAAGATAGACCTGCACAACCATTATGTAGAAATTACAATTTTTATACATTGGTGCTTGGCACTTAAAATGATATAGTCAGTTTCTTAAACATACTGGAAACCTTCAAGACATTACACATAGAATTGCCTCTTGTATCCTGCATTTTGAATTATATTTTTATATACAAAATAGATTTCAACATATGTCCAATGAGACATAGCAAAACCCTTTATAATAGCATATAATAACACATTGAAATGCCCATTGAGAATGTTATTCCAATATACACATGCGTACAAAACAATATGCTCTGTCCATGAGAAAAACTTACATGGACTTACTTTGGAAACAGTGATATTACATGGGAGAAATGGATAAAATAGACTACGTTTTCTAATTACGTGAGGTTTTTAAAATAGGCACATCTGTAGAGGTAGAATATGAAATAATAGCTGCTCAAGGGGAGAGTAGGTTGAAATGATGACAGGAAATGACTATTAATAAATATTTGAGTATGTTGAGAGGGTAGTAATGATAAAATGTTCCTGAACTGAAGGTGATTTTCTTACTCCAACTCTTTAACATCCTAAGAATCATGGTACTTTATCGAAGAATTACAGATTGCACTTGCATTAACCTTAGGAAATTTTTTAGAATAGTAGTGGGTGAATCTGAGTGATAATTTAGAATGTAAAATCCCAGAATTCTATAATGCACAACTTAAGTATGTTGATTAATAAGATTATCAAGAAAATATGATCTGTGATATATCCTCTGATTGACTATACATGATATTAAGAGCCAGTGAATATTCTACAAATTCATGTAAGTTGACCTATGAGATAGGATTGAGAAGGATGAGGTATAATGATCATCAAGATGCATTGTATTGGCCCTGGAATGTGGCTTAGTGGTAGACACTTGCCTTGCATGTGTGAAGCCCTGGGTTTTATTTCTCAGTACTACATAAACAAAAAAGCAGGAATTGGCACTATGACACAAGTCATAGAGTACTAGCATGAGTAGCATGAGGTAAAGAAGCTCAAGGACATTGACAAGACATGAATTCAAGCCCCAGGACTAGGCAAAAAAAAGGTGCATTTTATTAAGCTGGGCACTAGAGGCTCACGGCTGTAATCCTAGATAATCAGGAGGCAGATAATTGAGGTTTGAAGCCAGCCCAGGCAAGAAAGTCTGTGATATTCTTATCTCCAATTAAATCTCAGAAAAATCAGAAAGTGCTGCTGTGCCTCAAGTGATAGAGTTCCAGCATTCATCTAAAGGAGCTCAGGACAGCCTCCAGACCCAGATTTCAAAACTCAGGAGAGGAAAAAGGAAAAAAAAAACTCACTATACACTGTTAATATACTGCTTTGTCAAACAGCAAGTCCCACACAACTAGTTAAAGTTAATTAAAAATATGATAAAATACAAGTCATTTTGGGAACCAGACAAAGATAGTATACACGGGACAAAGTAAATGTTATATCATGCAGTTTGATTTGAAATTTGTTCTATAGTCTTCTTACATTATTTATGAAATTGACAATAGTGCCAATTATAGGTCAATTTCCTTGAGGAACAGATTGTATTCTGCTGTCTTTTATATGAAATCATAGAGGTAATTTTTTGCCATGTATTGAACTATATCTGATATTTAAAAGTAGATTGTCCTATTATAATATTAATTTAATCAATCATTTCATTTAGGGTGATGTTGGTTAGATTTTTTTTCCAGTAAATCTTATCCCCTATAATAAACGAGAGCATGCTGTGACAGTCTACTATTAATATGAAAACATACTTTATAAAATTTACTTAAAAAGCTGAAAGATTAAACTTGACTTCTGATTTTATACATTTCAGATTATGTTTCTTATCCTCATTGACTTGGGTTG
>NW_027203787.1:0-55538 GCF_024711535.1 Dipodomys merriami | reverse complement strand
GATAGATGGTTTCCCATGCTAAGCAGACTCTACTGGGGTCGGCGTGGCCCGACAGAACCCAGTCCGCGGCACACTAAACCTGACCCTCATCCTAACCCTTACCCTCACCCTCACCCTCTCCCTCACCCTAACCCTCATCCTAACCCTAACCTTAAACCTAATGCTAACCCTAAACCTCACTCTCACCCTAACCCTCATCCTAACCCTTACCCTCAACCTAACCCTAACCCTAACCAACACACTAAACCTAACCCTCACTCTAACCCTAACCCTAAACCTCACACTAAACCTAACCCTCAACCTAACCCTAACCCTACCCCTGAGCCTAACCCTCACCCTATCAGTAACCTTAATCCTAACGCTCACCCTCAACCTCTCTTTCCCCCTCAGCCTTACCCTAACCATAACCATAATCCTAACACTCAACCTAACCTCACCCTAAACTTAACCCTGAGCCTCACCCTAACCCTCACCCTAACCATTACCGTCAACCTAACCCAAACCCTAATCCTAAACCTAACACTCATATTAACCGTAACCCTAACCCTCACCCTATCCCTTATACTAACCCTCAGCCTAAACCTCATCTTAACCCTAAAACTAACCCTAACCCTCACGCTAACCCTAATCATCACCCTCACCCTAAACTTTACCCAAACCCTAACCCTATCCCTAACCCTAACCCGAACCCTAACTCTACCCGAATACTCACCCACACCCTAAACCTGACTCTCACAATAAACAACAACCTAACACTAACCCTCAACCTAACCCTAACCCTAACCCTCACCCTAACCATTACCCTCACCGTAAACCTAAACCTCACACTAACCCTAAGCCTAACCCTCACCCTCACCCAAACCCTCACACTAACCCTATCCCTAACCCTCATCCTAACATTAACCCTCACCCTCACCCTCACCCTCACCCTAACCCTAACCCACAGCCTCACCCTAATCCTCACCCTAACCCTAACCCTAAACCTTACCTAACCGAAAAACTCACACTCACTCTCACCCTCAACCTAACCCTCAACCTAGCCCACCCCCTAACACTAACCCTCACCATAACCCTAACCCTCACACTCACACTCACCCTCACCCTAACCCTAAACCTAACCCTTACCCTCACCCTAACCCTAACCCTCACACTGAGCTTAACTCTCACCCTAACCCTAACCCTACCTTTCAGACTAACCCTCACCTTTACCCTAACTCTAACCCTCACCCTAACCCTAACCCTATCACTAACCCTCACACTAACCCTAACCTTAATAATGAACCTAACCCTCAGCCTCACCCTCACCATAACCCTAACACTCACCCTAATCCTAAACCTAACCCTAGTCCTCACGCTAACACTTACCCTCACCCTCACCCTAACCCTAACTCTCATCCTCACCCTAACCCTCACCCGAAGCCTTACCATCACCCTAACTCTAATCCTAACCCTAACCCTCACCCTAACCCTAAACCTATCCCTAACCCTCACCCTAACCCTAACCCTCATCCTACCTCACATTCAACCTAACTGTCACCCTAACCCTTACCGTCACCCTAAACCAACCCTAATCCTCACACTAAACCTAACCCTCACCCAAACTCTAATGTTACCCCTCACCCTAACCCTCACCCTCAACCTAACCCTAACCCTAATCCTCACCCTATCCTTAACCTTAACCCAAAACTACACCCTAACCCTCACCCTCACCCTAATGCTAACCATAACTCTCAGCCTCACTGTCACCCTCTCCCTAACACTTTACCCTAACCCTAACCCTCCCCCTAACCCTAAAACTCACCCTAACACTCACCCAAACCCTAACCCTCACCTTAACCCTAACCCTAACCTTTACCTTGATGCTAACCCTCACCCTCACTCTAAACCTCACCCTAACACTTACCCACACCCTTTCCCTCACTCTAACCATAACCCTAAACCTAAAATTGACCCTAACCCTCACCCTAACCCTAAACCTCACCCTCAACCTAACCCTCACCCTAACTCTTACCCTAACACTAAACCTAACCCTCACACTAACCCGAACCCTAATCCTCAGCCTAATCCTTATCCTAACCCTAAACCTAGCCCTAAACCTCACCCTAACCCTAAGCCTAACCCTTAGCCTAACCCTCATCCTAACCATAACCCTAATCCTAACCCTCACCCTAACCCTAACCGTAAACCTAAACCTCACCTAAACCTAAGCCTCACCCTCATCCTCTCAATAACCCTCAGCCTAACCCTAAATGTAACTTAATCCTAACACTCACCCTCACCCTTACCCTAACCCTAACACTATCCCTAACCCTCAACCTAACCCTAACGCTCACCCTAATTCTAAACCTAACCCTCACCCTCAAACTCACCCTAAGTCTAACGCAAACCCTAACCCTAACCCTCACCCTCACCCTCACCCTAACCCTCACACTCACCCTAAACCTCACCCTAAACCTGACCCTACCCCTGTCCCTACCCCTCACCCTAACCCTAACCCTAACCCTCAACCTAACCCTAAACCTAGGCCTAACGCTAACCCTCACCCTAAACTTAATCCTCACCCACACCCTAACCCTCACCCTCAACCGAACCCTCACCCTCACCCTCACCCTCATCCTCACCCTAACCCTCACACTCACTCTAAACATCACCCAAATCCTAACCCTCACCCTAACTCTAACACAAACCCTAATCCAAACCCTCACACTCACCCTAATCCTCACCCTAACCTTTACTCTCACCCTAATCCTTAAACTCACCCTAACCCTAACCATTATCCTCACACTAACCGTAACCCTCACTCTAACCCTAATCCTAACCCTGACCCTAACCTTCACCCTCACCCTGACCCTCAGCTTCAGCTTAACTCTAACCCTAATCCTATTCCTAATCCTCACTCTCACAATCACCCTCAACCTAAACCTAACCTTAACACTAACCCTCACCCTCACCCTCACCGAACACTCACCCTCACACTAACCATCACCTTAACCCTAACCATCACCCTAACCCTAACCACAGCTTAACCCTCACCCTCAACCTAACCTCACCCTAACCCTATCCCTAACCCTAAACCTAACCCTCAACCTAACCCTAACCCTTACCCTAAACCTAACCCTAATCCTATCCCTAAACCTAACCCTAACCCTCACACTCAACCTCACCCTCACCCTAACACTCACTGTCACCCTAACCCTCACCCAAAACCGAAACTTAACCCACACCCTAACCCTCACCCGAACCCTCACCGGAACCCTCACACTCACCCTAAGCCTAACGCTAACCCTCATCCTAACACTAACCCTGACCCTCACCCTCACCCTAAACCTAACCCACAACCTCACCCTAATCCTCACCCAAACCCTAACCCTCAACCTAGCCATCCCCCTAACACTAACCCTCACCCTAACCCAAACCCTCACCCTCAAACTCACCCTCACCCTAACCCTAAACCTATCCCTAACCCTCACAGTAAGCCTAACCTTCACCCTAACCCTAACCCTACCTCTCAGACTAACCCTCACCTTAACCCTAACTCTGACCCTCACCCTAACCCAAACCCTATCACTAACCCTCACACTAACCCTAAACCTAATACTGAACCTAACCCTCACCCTCACCCTCACAATAACCCTAACACTCACCCTAATCTTAACCCTAAAATTAGTCCTTACCCTAACATTTACCCTCCCACTCACCCTAACAATAACCCTCAACCTCACCCTAACCCTCACCCTAAGCTTTAATCTAACCCTAACTCTAATCCTACCCTAACCCTCACCATCACCCTAATGCTAATCCTAACCCTCAGACTCACACTAATCCTCACCCTTCCACTTACCCTCACCCTCACACTAAACCTCACCCTAACAATTACCCAAACCCTAACCCTCACCCTAAACCTAACCTTGACGCTAACCCTCACCCTCACCCTAAACCTCACCCTAACACTTACTCACACCCTTACCCTCACCCTAACCCTAACCCTAAACCTAAATTTTACCCTAACACTCACCCTAACCCTAACCCTCACCCTCACTCTAACTCTCACCCTAACCTTTACCCTCACCCTAACTCTTACCCTAACCCTAAGCCAATCCCTCACACTAACCCTAACCCTAACCCTCAGCCTAACCCTTATCCTAACCCGAAACGTAGCCCTAAACCTCACCCTAATCCTAACCCTAACCCTCAGCCTAACCCTCATCCTAACCCTAACACTAACCCTCACACTAACCCTAACCGTAAGCCTAAACCTCACCCTAAACCTAACCCTCACCCTCACCCTCTCCTTCACCTTCACCTAACCCTAATCATAACCCTCACCCTCACGCTCACCCTAACTCTAACCCTAAACCTAACCCTAACACCCACCCTCACCCTTACCTTTACCCTAACAATATACCTAACCCTCAACCTAACCCTAACACTCACCCTAATCCTAAACCTAACCCTCACTCTCAAACTCACCCTATCTCTAACCCAAACCCTAACCCTAACCTCACCCTCACCCTCAACCTAACCCTCACCCTAACCCTAATCCTCACTCACACCCTAACCCTCACCCTCAACCGAACCCTCACCCTCAACCGCACCCTCATCCTCACCCTCACCCTCACTCTAAACATCACCCAAAACCTAACCCTCACCCTAACCCTAACCCAAACCCTATTCCAAACCCTCACACTCACCCTAACCCTCACCCTAACCCTTACCCTCACCCTAACCCTAACCATAACCCTCAAAATAACCGTAACACTCACTGTAGCCCTAAACGTAACCCTGACACTGACCTTCACCCACACCCTGATCCTCACCCTCAGCTGAACCCTAACCCTAATCCTATTCCTATTCCTAACCCTCAGCCTCACATTAAACCTAACCCTAACCCTAACCCTCACCCTCACTCTAACCTTCACCTTCACCCTAAACATCATCCTAACCCTAACCCTCACCCTAACCCGAACCCTCACCCTGAACCTAACCTCAGCTTAATCCTCACCCTCACCCTAATCCTCACCCTAACCCTAACCTTTAACTAACTGAAACCCTCACCCTCACCCTCAGCCTAAAGCTCACTCTAACCCTTCCCCTCACCCTAACCCTAAACCTTAACCTAACCATAACCCAAACCCACAACCTCACCCTACCCCTCACCCTCACCTTATCCTAAACCTTATCCTAACCCTAAACCTAAAAGCAATCTTCACCCTAACCAAACCCTAACCCTAACCCTAACCCTCAGCCTATGCTCATCCTAACCCTAACCCTAACCCTAAACCTTACCCTAAAACTAACCCTAACCCTAACCCTCACCCTAACCCTAAACCTCACCCTCAAACTCACCCTAACCCTCAGCCTAAACCTAGTGCTAACCCTAATCGTAACACTCACCCTCAACCTAACTCTAACCCTAAACCAAATACTCCCACTCCCTCTCACCCTCACTCTAACCCTCACTCTAACAGTAACCCTCACCCTCAACCTCACCCTCAACTTCAGCCTAACACTAGTCTATACCCTAATACTAACCCTCAGCCTACCCCTGACGCTAACCCCAGCCATAACCCTAACCCTCACCCTAACCCTCACCCTCAGCATAGTCCACACCCTAACCCTAAACCTAACCCTCACACTAACCCTAAACCTAACCCTCAGCCTAAACCTTATCCTAACCCTAAACCTAAAGCTAACCTTCAACCTAACCAAACCCTAACCCTAACCCTAACCCTCACACTAACCCTAAACTTAATCCTCAGCCTAACCCTCATGCTAACCCTAACCCTAACACTAACCTTAACCCTGACCCTCAATTTAACCCTCCCCATAACCCTAACTCTATCCCTAAACCTCACACTCAACGTAACCCTAATCCTAACACTAACCCTAAACTTCATCTTAACTCTCACCCTAACCCTCACCCTCACCCTAAACATCACCCTAAACTTGACCCATACCCTATCCCTAACCCTAACCCTCACCCTAACCCTAACCTCAGCTTAATCCTAACCCTGATGTAAACGAAACCCTCACCCTCACCCTCACCCTCACACTAACCCTATCCCTAACCCTCATCCTAACATTAACCCTCACCCTCACCCTAACCCTAACCCACAACCTCACCCTAATCCTCACCCTAACCCTAACCCTAAACCTTACCTAAACGAAAACCTCACACTCACTCTCACCCTCAACCTAACCCTCAACCTAGCCCACCCCCTAACACTAACCCTCACCATAACCCTAACCCTCACACTCACACTCACCCTCACCCTAACCCTAAACCTAACCCTTACCCTCACCCTAACCCTAACCCTCACACTGAGCCTAACTCTCACCCTAACCCTAACCCTACGTCTCAGACTAACCCTCACCTTTACCCTAACTCTAACCCTCAACCTAACCCTAACACTATCACTAACCCTCACACTAACCCTAACCTTAATAATGAACCTAACCCTCAGCCTCACCCTCACCATAACCCTAACACTCACCCTAATCCTAAACCTAACCCTAGTCCTCACGCTAACACTTACCCTCACCCTCACCCTAACCCTAACTCTCATCCTCACCCTAACCCTCACCCGAAGCCTTACCATCACCCTAACTCTAATCCTAACCCTAACCGTCATCCACACCCTAACCCTAACTCTAAACCAAACCATAACCATAACCCTCCCCCTCCCCCGAACCCTCCCCCGAACCCTCACTCTCACCCTAACGCTCACCCTCATTCTAACCCTCACCCTAACCCTCACCCTCAACCTCACACTCACCCTAACCTTCACCATTACCCTAACCATAACCATAAGCCTCAAGCTAACCCTAACTCTAACCCTCCCCCTCACCCGAACCTTCACCCTCACCCTCACCCTAAACATCACCCTAACAATAACCCTGACCCTAATCCTAACCCTAATGCTCACCCTAACCGAAAACCTCATCTTAACCCTCAACCTCATCCTAAACTTCACCCTAATCTTACCCTAAACGTTACCTAAACTAAACCCTCACCCTCACGCTAACCTTAACCCTAAACCTAACCTGCACACTAACTCTAACCCTAACCCTCAGCATAAAGCTCATCCTAACCCTAACCCTAACCATAACCCTAACCCTCACCCTAACCCTAACCCTCACCCTCATCCTCACCCTCACCCTCACACTAAGCCTAACCCTAACCCTAATCCTAATCTGAAACCTCACCCTCACCCTAAACCTAACACTAACCATTATTCTGATCCTCACCCTCACCTTAACCCTAACCCTAACCCTCACCATCACCCTAAACCTCACCCAAACCCGAACCCTCACCTCAACCTAACCCTCAATCTCACCATAACCCTAAACCTAACCTTAATCTTCTCCCTAACCCTAACAATAATCCTATCCCTCACCCTAACCGTTATCCTCACACTTACCCTAAACCTAACCCTAAAACTCACACTAACCCAAAAACTCACCCTATCCCTGATCATACCCCTCACCCTAATCCTAACCCTAACCCTAATCCACACCCTAAATCTAACCCTAACCCTCACCCTCACCATAACCCTCATCCACACCCTAATCCTCACCCTCACCCGAACCATCACTGTCACCCTAACCCTCACACTCACCCTAAACATCACCCTAAACCTAACCCTCACCCTAACCCTAAACATAACCCTCACTCTCACCCCAACCCTAATCCTAACCCTAACACGAACCCTCACCCTAATCCTGACCCTCACACTCACGCTAAACCTAACCCTCACACTCACCCTAACCCTAACCCTACCCCTCACACTACCCCTCACCCTAACACTTACCCTCACCCTAACACAAACCCGAACCCTCACCCTCACCCTAGCCCTCACCCTAACACATATCCTAACCCTAACCCTAACCCTAAACCTAAACCTCACCCTAACCCTCACCTTCAAACTCACCCTAACCCTAACCCTAACCCTAACCCTAACCCTCACCCTCAACCTCATCCTAACCCAAACCCTAACTCTTATTCAAACCCTAACACTCACCCAGACACTAAACCTCACCCTAATCCTTAGCCTCACCCTCACCCTAACCGGAACCCACACCTTAACCTTAACCCTCACCCTACCCCTAACCCTAACCCTCAACCTCACACTCACCCTAACCCTAACCCTAACCCTCACCCTCACTCTAACCCTAAACCTAATGCTAACCCTAACCCTCATCCTCACCCTAACATTAACCCACCCCTCATCCTAACCCAAAACCTAACCCTAATGCTAAACCTAACCCTCACCCTCACCCTAACCCTCACCCTAACCCTTACCCTCACCCTCTCCCTAACCCTTACCTTAAACATACACGTGAGCCTAACCCTCATCTTAACCCTTACCCTCACTATAAACCTAACACTAACCCTAATCCTCACACTAACACTAAACCAAAGTCTAACCATAACCCTCACTTTAACCCTCACCCTAATCCTAACCCTGACTCTCACCCTCACTGTAACACTAACACTAAACCTAAACCTCACCCTCACCCTAACCCCCACTGTCACCCTAACCCTCAATGTCACCCTAACCCTAACCCTCACCCTCAACCTCACCCTAACCCTTACCCTAACCATAAACTTAACCCTAACTCACAGCCTAACCCTCACCCGAACCCTCACCATCACCCTCAACCTCACCCTAACTGTAACCCTAAGACTCACCCCAAACCTAACCCTCACCCTAACCCTAAGTCTAACCCTCACCCTCAACCTAACCTTAACCCGAACTCTAACCCTATACCTCACCCTAACCCTAAGGCTAAACCTAACCCTAACTCTTACTCTCATCCTAATCCTCACCCTAAACCTTTGCCTCACACTAACACTAATCCTAACCCTCACACTAACCTTAACCCTCAACCTAACCCACAGCATCACCCTAACCCTCACCGTCACCCTAACCCTCACCTACACCCTAACCCTCTCCCTCACCCTCACCCTAATCATCAACATAACCCTAACCCTCAGGCTAACCCTAACCCTAAACCTCACCTTAACCCTAACCCTCACCTTCAACCTCACCCTCAGCCTAATCCTCACCCTAAACTTAAACCTAACCCTTTCCTAACCGAAAACCGCACCCTAACCCTAACCCTCACCTTAACCCTGGCCCTCACCCTACACCTCACCCTAAGCCAAACCCTAACCCTAACCCTCAAACTCAACCTCATCCTCAACCTCAGCCTCAACCTAAACCTAAACATATTCCTAACCCTCACCCTCACCCTCACACTCACTCTAAACCTAACTGTAAACCTAATGCTAACCCTAAACCTCACCCTCACCTTAACCCTAATTCTAACCCTCACCCTAACCCTAACCCTAACCCTAATGCTATACCCAACCCTAACCCTCACCCTAAGAATAATGCTAACCCTAATACTCAACCACAACCTAAACCTCACCCTAACCCTTACCCTCATCCTAACCCTCACACTAACCCTAAACCTAAACCTAAACCTCACCCAAACACTCACCCTAACCCTTACCCTAAACCTCACCCTCACACTGACCCTCACCCTAACCTTTACCCACACCCTCACCCTAAACCTAACCATAACCCTCACACTAAACCTAACCCTCACCCTAACCCTAACCATAATCCTCACCCTAAACCTCACCCTAACCCTAAATCTAACCCTCAAACTAACGCTAACCCAAAACATTACCCTAACCCTAACCCTCACACTCACCCTCAGCCTAACACTAACCCGAGCCCTAATCCTAACCCTAACACTCACCCTCACACTCACTTTAACTTGAACCCTAAACATAAACCTAACCCTCACCCTAACCATAAACCTATCCCTAATGCACACCCTAACCCTAAACATCACCCTAACCCTAAACCTAACCCTCACCCTCACCCTAACCCTAACTCTCACCCTAACTCACACCTTAACCCTAACGCTAACCCTAAACCTCACCCTCACCCTAAACCTCACCCTAACCCAAACCCTCACCATAGCCCTAAGAGTAACCCTAAACCTAATCCTCACACTCACCCTAACCCTAACCCTCACCCTCACCCTAAACCTCACCCTCACCTTAACACTCACCCGAATCCTAACCCTAACCCTCACCCCAACCCTAACCCTCACGCTAACCCTAACTTTAACCCTCACCCTAAAACTTAATCTAACCCTAACCCTCACTCTCACCCTAATCCTCAACCTAACCCTGATCCTTACACTAACCCTAACACTAACCTTCACACTAAACCTAATCCTCACCCTAAACCTAAACGTAACCCTCACCCTAACCCTCTCCCTAACCCTAACCCTACCCCTCATCCTACCCCTCACCCTAAACCTAAGCCTCACTCTTACACTTAACCTAACCCTCAACCTGACCGAAACTCTCACCTTCACACTAACCCTCACCCTAAACCTACCCCTCACCAACACCCTAACTCTCACCCTCACCCTCACCTTCACTCTCACCCTAATCTTCACCAACACCCTTAGCCACACCCTCAAATGAATCCTCACTCTCACTCTCACCCTCTCCCTAAACAACACCCTAACCATAAACCCTCAACTTAACCCTAACCCTAACCCTACCCCTAACCCTAACCCTAAACTTAAACCTCACCCTCACTGTAATCCTCAGCCTAAACCTAAATCTATACCTTTCCTGACCGAAAACCTCACCTTCACCCAAACCCTCACCTTAGCCCTGACCCTCACCCTAGTTCTCACCCTAAACCTAACGCTAAACTTAACCCTCACCCTCACTCTCACCCTCACCCTCACCCTCACCCTCAGCCTCACGCTAACCCTAAACCTAATCCTAACCCTAACCTGCACCATAAGCCTAACCCTAACCCTAATGCTAACCCTACCCCTCAACCTAACCCTAACACTCAACCTAAACCTAACCCTAATGCTAATGGTAACCCTAACCCTCTCCCTCATCCTAACCCTGACCCTAACCCTTTCCCTAACCCTCACCCTCACCCTATCCGTAACCCTAACACTCACCCTAACCCTAACTCTAACCCTAACCCTATTCCTACCCCTCAGCCTAACCCTCAACCTCACCCTAACCCTCACCATCTCCCTAACATTAATGATAAGCCTAAACATCAACCTTAATCTAACCGTTGCCCTAATCCTTACCCTCACCATAACCCTATCCCTCAACCTCAACCTAACCCTCACCCTAACCCTTACACTCACCCTAACCCTCACCCAACCCTAACCCGAACCCTAACCCTCACCCTAACCCCCACCCTAACATTCACCCTAACCCTAAAGCTAACCCTATACCTCAGTCTCACCCTATCCCTCACCCTAACTCTTATCCTCACACTAACCCTAACCCTAAACCTAACCGTAACCGTCACACTAAGCCTAAACCTCATCCTAACCCTAACCCTACCTCTCACCCTAATACTCAGCCTAACCCTAACCTTAACCCTAACCCGAACCCTAACATTAACCCTAATCCTCCCCCAACCTTAAACCTCATGGTCACCCTAAGCCTCACCCTCACCCTAACCCTCACCTACACCCTATCCCTTCCTATACCCTGAAGCCTAACTCTCAATCTAAACCTCACCCTCAACCTAAACATCACCCTAACCCTCACCCTCACCCAAACCCTAAACCTCAATCTCACCCACAACCTAACCCTCACCCTCACCCGAACCCTCTCACTCTCCCTAATTTTCACTTTCACCATAAACATCACCCTAACCCTAACACTCATCCTAACCCTAACCATAACCCTCACCCTCACCCTAACCCTAACCCTAACCCTAACCCTTACCCTAACCCACAGCGTAACACTTAGGCTAACCTTAACCCTCACTCTGACCCTAACCCTCACCCTAACACTTAGCATCACCCTAACCCTTACCCAAACCATAACCCTCACACTAAATCTAAGCCTCACCCTAACTCTAACCCTAAATCTGCCCCTCACCCTAACCCTAACCGTGAGGGCTAGCGTGAGCCTCACTCATACCCTCAACCTCAGCCTACCCTAAGCCTAACCCTAATCCTAAACCTAACCCTCACACTCACACTCACCCTAAACCTAACCCTAACCCTCATCCTCACACTAAGGCTAACTCTAACCAACCCTCAACCTCACCCTAACCCTTACCCTCACCCTAAACCTAACCCTAACCCTAACCCTCACACTAACCCTAAAACTACCCCTCAGCCTAACCCTAAGACTCACCCTAAACCCAACACTGATGCTAACACAAATGTTCACTCTCAACCTAAGCCTCAGCCTAACCCTTACCCTCACCATAACCATATCCCTCACCCTCAGCCTACCCCTTCCTCTCACCCTATCCCTCAACCTAACCCAAACCCTAACCCTAACCCTAAACTTCCACCTAACCATCACCCTAACCCTCACCCTAGCCCTAACCCTAACCCTCACCCTAACACTAAACCTAAGCCTAACCCTCACCCTCACCGTAACTGTCATCCTAACACTTAACCTCACCCTAACCCTAACCCTAACACTCACCCTAACCCTAACCCTCACCCAAACCCTCACTCTCTCCTTCACCCTCACCCTAAACATCACCCTAACCCTAAACCTCACCCTAATCCTAACCCTTACCCTCACCCTAAACCTAACCCTCACCTTAAACTTCACCCTCACCCTAATCCTCACCCTAGCCCTCATCATAAACCTAACCCTAAACTTAACCCTCAGCCTCACCCTTAGCCTCACCCTCAGCCTCACCCTAACCCTAACCCTTACCCTCACCATAACCCTATCCCTAACTCTCAACCTAACCCGCACCCTAACACTTACGCTCACCCTAACCCTCACCCAACCCTAACCCGAACCCTAACCCTCACCCTAAACCCCACCCAAACCTTCACCATAACCCTAAGGCTAACCCTAACCCTCAGTCTCAACCTAACCCTCACCCTAAACCTTATCCTCACACTAACCCTAACCCTTACCGTAAAGGTCACACTAAGCCTAACCCTCATCCTAACCCTAACCCTACCTCTCACCCAAAGCCTCACCCTAACCCTATCCCTAACCGTAATGCTCAACCTAACCCTAACCCTCACCCTCACCCTAATCCTCACCCTCAACCTAACCCTAACCCTTACCAAAACGAAAGCCTCACACTTAACCTCACCCTCGCCCTCACCCTCAGCTTATCCCTTACACTAACCCTAATCCAAACCCTAACTCTTACCCTCAACCTAAACCTAACCCTAACCCTAATCCTCACCGTCCCCCTCTCACTCACCCTCACCCGCACCCTAATCCTCACGCTCTACCTCACCCTAACCCTAACCCATAAAGTCACCCTTAACATCAACCTAAACATAACTGTCACGCTAACCCTAACCCTTACCATAATCCTAACCCTAACCCTAACCCTCACCCTAACTCTAAACCTAACCCTAAGCCTAACCCTCACCGTAACTCTAACAATAACCCTAACCCTAAATGTCAACCTAACCCTCATCCTAACGCTAACCCTAACACTAACCCTAACCCTGACCCACAATCTAACCCTCCCCTTAACCCTCACCCTCACCCTAAACATCACCCTCACCATAACCCTAACACTAACCCTAACCCTGACCCTCAATCTAACCCTCCCCTTAACACTCACCCTCACCCTAAACATCACTCTCACCCTAACCCTAATCCTAACACTAACCCTAAACCTCACCCTAACCCTAACCTCAGCTTAACCCTAACCCTGATGTAAACTATACCCTCACCCTCACCCTCACCCTAATCCCTAACCTACCCCTAACCCTGACATAAAGGAAACCCTCACCCTCAACTTCACACTAACCCTCACCTTAACCCTCACCTTAATCTTGACCCTGATCTTAACCCTCATCCTAACTCTAACACTAAACCTAAATCTCACCCTCACCTAATCCTCACAATCACCCTAACCCTCCCCCTAAACCTCACCCTCACCGTAGCCCTCATCCTCACCCTAACCCTAACACTAACCATCAACCTCACCCTCACCCTCTGGCTAAACCTAACCCTACCCTAGCCCTAAACCTCACCCTCACCCTCACCCTCACCCGCACCCTAACCCTAAAAATAACCCTAACACTAACACTAACACTAAACCTCAACCTCACCCTAACCCTAATCCTAACCCTAACTCTAATCCTAAACCTCACCCTAACCCTCACCCTAACTCTAACCCTCACCCTAACCCGAACTCTCACCCTAACCCTAACACTAACCCTAACCCTTACCCTCACAAACACCCTAACCGTAACCCTTACCCTCACTCTAACCCTAACCCTAACAGTAACCCTAACCCTAAACCTAGTCCTCACACTCATCCTAACGCTCATCCACACTTTAATCCGAACCCTCACCCGAACCCCAAACCGAACCCTAACCCTAACCCTAAACCTAACCCTAACACTCCCACTAAACTTAACCCTCACCCTAACTGTAACCCTAGCCATCAGCCTAAACCTCACCCTAACCCTAACCCTACCCCAAACCCTAACCCTCACACTAAACCTAACCCTCACCCTATCCATAACCCTACCCCTCAGCCTAAGACTCACCCGAACCCTAACCCTAACCCTAACCCTAATCCTCACCCTATACCTAACCCTAACCCTAACCCTCACACCCACTCTAGCCCTCACCCTAAAATTACCCTAAGCCGATCCCAAACCCTAAACCTCACCCTCATCTTAACCCTCACCCTAACCCTTCTCCTCACCATAAACCTAATCATGAACCTAAACTTAACCCTAAAACTCACACTAAACCTAAGCCTCACCCTAACCCTAAGCCTACCCCACAGCCTAACCCTCATCCTAACCCTAACCATAACCCTATCCCTCACCCTAACCCTAACCCTAACATTAACCTAACCCTCCCCCTAACCGAAACCCTAACCTCACCCTAACACTCACCCTCAGCCTAACCCTAAAGCTAATCCTAATCCTAAACCTAACCCTCACCCACACCCTCACCCTAACTCTAACCCGAACCCTAACCATAACCCTCCCCCTCACCCTCACCGGAACCCACACTCTCACCCTAATGCTCACCCTCACTCTAACCCTCGTCCTCACCCTCACCCTCAACCTCACCATCACCCTAATCCTAACCCTAATCATAACCCTCATGCTAACCCTAACTCTAAACCTAACCCTCACACTCACCTTAACCCTAACCCTCACCTTAACCCTAACCCTAAACCACACCCTAACCCTCACCCTCACCCCCCACCTCAACCTCACACTCACCCTAACCCTCACCATCACCCTAAACCTAACCCTAACCAAAACCCTCACGCTAACCCTAACTCTAACCCTAACCTCACACTCACCTTAACCCTAACCCTCACCCTCAACCTTACCGTAACCCTAACCCTTACCCTAACCCTCACCCGCACCCTTACCGTAACCCTAACCCTTACCCTAACCCTTACCGTCAACCTCACCCTCACCGTGACCCTCACCCTAAGCCTAACCCTAACCCTAATCCTAAACCTAACCCTCACCCTCACCCTCACCCTAACCCTCATCCTAAATCTAACGGTCACCGTCACCCTAAACCTAACCCTAACAATCACCCTCATCTTCACCCTTACACTTACCCTAACCGTAACCCTCACCCTCACCCTAACCCTAACCCTCACACTAAACCTAACCCTCACCCTCACCCTAACCGTAACCCTACGCCTCACCCTAGCCCTCATGCTCACCCTAACTCTAACCCTAAACCTAACCTCAAGCTAACCCTAACCCTCACCCTCACCCTCACCTAACCCACACACTTAACCCTAAACGTAACCCTCAGCCTAACGCTCATCCTAACCCTAAACCTAAATCTCATCCTCACCCTCACCGTTACCGTAACACTAACCCTAAAAATAAACCTAACCCTAACCCTCACCCTAACCATACCACTCACCCTAACCCAAACCCTCACCCTAACACTTACCCTCACACTAACCCTAACCCTAACACTAACACTAACCCTCACACTAACCCTAACCCTAACCCTAACCCTAAACCTCAACCTCACCCTCACCCTCAGCCTAACCCTAGTACTTACCCTCAACCTATACCTTCCCCTCAACCTAACCCTAACCCTAACCCTCACCCTCACCCTCACCCTCACCTCACCATAACCCTATCCCTCACCATCCACCTAAACCTAACCCTAACACTTGCCCTCACCTTAACACTCACCCTAACCCTAACCCTGAACCTAACCCTCACCCAAATGCTCACCCTAACACTAACACTAAACCTATCCCTCACCCTCAGTCTAACCCTCACCCTAAAGCTTACCCTCACCCTAAACCTAATCCTCACACTAACCCTAAACCTAACCCTAAACCTAACCTTCACCTTAACCCTCACCTTAATCCTGACCCTGATCTTAACCCTCAGCCTAACTCTAACATTAAGCCTACATCTCACCCTCACCTAACCCTCATCATCACCCTAAACCTCACCCTAAACCTAACCATCACCCACACGCTAAACCCCCCCTCACCCTCACCCTCGCCCCAAAGCTAACACTAACTTTAAACTTCACCATCACCATCATACTAACACTAATCCTAAACCTAACCCTCACATTCACCCTAAACCTAACCCTAACCCTCACCGTCACCCTCACCCTTACCCTAACCCCAAACCTAACCATCAGCCTAACCTTAACACTAAACCTAACCCACACCCTAAACCTAACCCTAACCCTAAACCTCACCCTCACCCTAACCTTCAACCTCACCCTAAACCTCACCCTCATCCTAACCCTCACCTTAATCCTAATCATAAGCCTCTCCCTCACGTTAAACCTCACCCTAACCCTTAACCTTAACCTAACCCTAACACTAACCCTAACCCTCACACTAAATCTAAACCTCACCCTCACCCTAACCCTAACCCTACCCCTCACATTAACCCTAACACTCATCCTAACTCTAACCCTAACCCTCACCCTCACCCAAACCTGAACCCTCACCTCAACCTAACCCTCACTCTCACCCTAACCCTAAACCTAAACCTAATCCTCTCCCTAAACCTCACCCTCACCCTCACCCTCACCTTAAGCCTAACCCTAACCCTAATCCTAAACCTAACCCTCACCCTCACCCTAAAATTAACCCTAACCCTAATCCTAAACCAAAACCTCAACTTAACCATAAATCTAACACTAACCATCCCCCTCACAAGCACCCTTACCCTAACCCCAATCCTATGACTTACCCTCACCCTAACCCTAACAATAACCCTATCCCTCACTCTAACCCTTATCCTCACACTTACCCTAAACCAAACCCAAAAACCTCACACTAACCCTAAACCTCACACTAACCCTAACCCAACCCCTCACCCTAAACCTCACCCTAATCCTAACCCTAACCATAACCCACACCTTAAACCTAACCCTAACCCTCACCCTCACTTTAACCCTCACCTTAATCCTAACCATGACCCTAACCCTCACTGTAACGCTAACACTAAACCTAAAACTAACCTTCACCCTAACCCTCACTGTAAGCCTAAACATCACCCTAACCCTCACCCTCACACTCACCCTAACCCTAACACTAACTCTCACCCTAACCCTCACTCTAACCCTTAACCTTACCCTAACCCTACCCCACAACCTCACACTAAACCTAACCCTCAACCTCATCCCAACCCTAACCCTAACCGTCACCCTAACACTTACCCTCACCCTAAACCAAACCCTAACCTTCACCCTCACCTAGCCCTCAACCTTACACTAATCTTAACCCTAAACCTGACCCTCACCCTCACCCTGACCCTCACTCTAACCCTATCCCTAACCCTAACCCTCACCCTCACCGTCACCCTAACCCTAACTCTAATTCAAACCCTAACCCTCACACACACCCTAAACCTCACCAGAATCCTTAGCCTCACTCTCACCCTAATTGGAACCCACAACTTAACCTTAACCCTCACTCTAACCCTGAACCTAAAACTGAACCTAACACACACCCTAAACCTAACCCTAACCCTCACCCTCAAGCTAACCCTAAACATAATGCTAACCCTAAATATCATCCTCACCCTAACCCTAAACCTACCCCCACCCCACCCTAACCCAAACCCTAAACCTAATGCTAACCCTAACCATCAACCTCACCCTAACCCTCACTCTAATCTTTACCCTCACCCTCTCCCTCACCCTTACCCTAAACCTACCCATCAGCCTAAACCTCACCTTAACCCATACCCTCACTATAAACTTAAAACTAACCCTAATTCTCACACTAACCCTAAACCTAATCCTAACCATAACCCTCACTTTAACCCTCACCCTAAGCCTAACCCTGAACCTAACCCTCACTGTCACCCTAACCCTCAACGTCACCCTAACCCTCAACCTAACCCTAACCCTCACCCTAAATGTCCCCCTAACCCTTACCCTCACCACAACCTTAACCCTAACCCACACCCTAACCCTCACGCGAAACCAAACCCTCACCCTCACCCTCATCCTAACCGTAACACTAACACTCACCCCAACCCTAACCCTCACCCTAACCATAACTCTAACCCTCACCCTCAACCTAACCAACACCTGAACTCTAACGCTATACCTCAAACTACCCTTAATGCTAAACATAACCCTAAATCTTAGTCTCATCCTAATTCTCACCCTAACCCTTTTCCTCACCCAACCCTAATCCTAACCCTCACACTAGCCCTAACCCTCAACCTAACCATCACTGTCACCCTAACCCTCACCCTAATCCTAACCCTTACCTACACCCTAACCCTCACCCTCACCCTCACCCTAAAAATCACCCTAACCCTAACCCTCAGCCTAAACCTAACCCTAACCCTCACCTTAACCCTAACCCTCAACTTCAACCTCAGCCTCAGCCTAATCCTCACCCTAAACATAACCCTAACCCTTTCCTAACCAAAAACCGCACCCTCACCCTAGTCCTCATCCTAACCTTCGCTCTCACCCTAGCCCTCAACTTAAGCCTAACCCTAACCCTAACCCTCAACCTCAACCTCATCCTCAACCTCAGCCTCACCCTAAACCTAATCCTAAACCTAACCCTCACCCAAACCCTCACGGTAACCATAACCGTAAACCTAATGCTAACCCTAAAACTGACCCTCACCTTAACCCTAATCCTAACCCTCACCCTAACCCTAACCCTAAGCCTAATGCCATACCTAACCCTAACCCTCACACTAAGACTAATGCTAACCCTAATATTCAACCACAACTTAAACATCACCCTAACACTTACCCTCATCCTAACCCTCACCTTAACCCTAAACCTGAACCTAATCCTCATCCAAACACTCAACCTAACCCTTACACTAACCCTATTCTTCACCCTCACCCTAACCCTCACCATATCCCTTATACTCACACTAACCCTAACCCTAACCCTACACCTCACACTAACGCTAACCTTTAACTCAACCCTAACCCTATCCCTCACCCTAACCCTAAACCTAACCCTCATCCAAATGCTCACCCTAACCCTAACACTAACCTTATCCATCACCCTCACCGTAACCCTCACCCTAACGCATACCCTCACCCTCAACCTAACCCTAACCCTAACACTCTACCTAAACCTAACATAACACTAATGCTAACCCGAACCCTCACCATCACCCGAACCCACTCCCTCACCCTAACACTCAGCTAATCCTCACCCTAACCCTAACATTACCTAATCAAGACCCTCACCCTCACACTCACCTTCACCCTAACCGTCACCCTCACCCGATCCCTCACCCTAACTGTAACCCTAACACTAAACCTCACCCTCATCCTCAACCTCAGCCTAACGCTATCCCTATCCCTAATCCTAACTGTCACTCTCAACCTAAGCCTAACCCTAACACTCATCCCTCAACCTAAGCCTCACCCTAACCCTAACGCTAACCCTAACCCTCACCCTCATCCTAGCGCTCAACATAACCCTAACTGTAATCCTAAATCTAACCCTAAACCTCATCTTCACCCTCACCCTCACCCTCACCTTCAGCCTAATCCTATCCCTAACCCTAATACTAACTCTAAACCTAAACCTAACCCTACCTCTCTACTCCTAACCCTAGCCATCACCCTCACTCATACCCTCAACCTCAGCCTAACCCTAACCCTAATCCTAAACCTAACCCTCACACTCACACTCACCCTTACCCTAAACCTAATCCTCACCCTCAACCTAAGTGTAACCCTAAACCTCACCCTCACCCTAACCCTTAACATCCCCCGAAACCTAACCCTAACCCTAACCCTTAAACTACCCCTCAGCTTAACTCTAACCCTCACCCTCAACCCAAACCTGATGCTAACACAAATGCTCACTCTCAACCTAAGCCTCAGCCTAAAACTTACCCTCACCATAACCCTATCCCTCCCCTCTCCCTAACACTCACCCTAACCCCTCCCCTCATCCTAACCCTCACCCTAACCCAAAGCCTAACCCTAATCCTAACCTTCACCCTAAGCCTCACCCTAACACTCACAGTAACCCTAACCCTAACCCTCACCCTCAAACTCACCCTAACCCTAAACCTAAACTTAACCCTCACTCTCACCCTAACTATCATCCTAACCCTTACCCTCGCCGTAAACCTAACCCTAACCCTAATCCTAAAACTCAACCTAAACCTAACCCTAACCCTAATGCTAACCTTAACCCTCACGCTCACCCTAACCTGGACCCTAACCCTTACCCTTAACATCACCCTCACACTCACCCTAACCCTAACCCTTACACTCACCATAACCCTATCCCTCACTCTCAACCTAACCCTCACCCTAAACCTTACGCTCACCCTAACCCTCACCCAACCCTAACCCGAACCCTAACCCACACCCTAACCCCCACACTAACCTTCACCCTAACCCTAACGCTAACCTTAACCCTCAATCTCAACCTAACCCTCATCCTAACACTTATCCTCACATTAACCCTAACCCTAACCGTAAACCTCACACTAAGCCTAACCCTCTACCTAACCCTAATCCTCACCCTCACCATAATCCTCACCCTAAACATAACCCTAACCCTTACCTAACCGAAACCCTAACCCTGACCCTCACCCTCACCATCAGCCTAACCCTTACCCTAACTCTAATAGTACTCTAACTCTTATCCTCACCCTAAATCTAACCCTAACCCTAATCCTCATGGTCACCCTCCCACTCACGCTCACCCTCACCCTAAACCTCACGCTCAACCTAACCCTCACCCTAACCCTCACCGTCACCCTAAACATCACCCTAACCTTAACCCTCATGCTAACCCTAACCCTTACCCTACACTAACCCTAACCCTAACCCTAACCCAAAACCTCGCCCTAAACCTTATGCTAACCCTAACTCTCATCCTCACCCTAATCCTCACCCTAACCCTTATCCTCACACTAACCCTAAAACTAACCCTCAGCATCACCCTGACCCTCAACCTAAACCTAAAACTAACGCTCACCCTGGACCTAACCCTTACCCTAAAACTAAACCTCACACTAACCCACACCCTAACCCTCACCCTAAACTTAAACCTCACCCTCACCCTCACCCTTAACCTAACCTTTACCCTATCCCTAACCCTTCCCCTCAACCTAACCCTCACCCTCACCCTAACCCTAACACTAACCCTCACCCTAAACCTAACCCTAAGCCTAATCCTCACCCTAAACCTAAACCTAACCCTCATCCTAACCCTAAACGTTACCTGAAACCTAACCCTAAACCTAAACCTAACCATACCCCTAACCCTTACCCTACCCTAACCCTAACCCTAACCCTAACCCTCACACTAAACCTTATGCTAACCCTAACTCTCATCCTCACCCTAATCCTCACCCTAACCCTTACCTCACACTAACCCTAACCCTAACCCTCAACATCACCCTAACCCTAAACCTAAACCTAAAACTAAGGCTCACCCTGAACCTAAACCTTACCCTTACCCTAAACCTAAACCTCACACTAACCCTCACCGTAACCCTCACCCTAAACCTCACCCTCACCCTCACCCTAACCCTAACCTTTACCCTATTCCTAACCCTACCCCTCAACCTAACCCTCACCCTCACCCTAACCCTAACACTAACCCTCACCCTAAACCTAACCCTAACCCTAACCCTCACCCTAAACCTAAACCTAATCCTCATCCTAACCCTAAACCTTACCTGAAACCTAACCCTAACGCTAAACCTAACCATAACCCTAACCCTCACCATCAACCTTACCCTCACCCTAACCCTAAACCTAACCCTAACCCTCACCCTAACCCTAACCAGAATCCTAACCCTAACCCTCACCGTCACCATCACCCTCACCCTAACCCTCAATCTCAAACTCACCTTCACCCTAACCCTCAAACTAAACCAAACCCTCACCCTAACCCTAACAATCTCCCTAACACTAACCCTACCTTTCACCCTAACCTTAACCCTAAATGTCACCCTAACCCTAACCCTCACCCTCACCCTCACCCTCTGCCTAACACTAACCGTAACCCTAATCCTAACCCTAACTTTCACCCTCATACTCACCCTAACTCAAACCCTAACCCTAACCCTAACCCTATCCCTAATTCTCACCCTAATCCTAAACCTCATCCTAAACCTAACCCTCAATCTCACCCTAACCCTAACCCTATCCCCCACCATAACCCTAATGCTAACCCTATCCCTCACCCTCACCCTAAACCGCACCCTAAACCTTACCCTCACAATAAACTTAACCCTAACCCTAAACCTAATACTCACACTAACTCTAACCATCACCCTCACCCTAACCTTCACCGTCACCTTAAACTTCACTCGAACACTAACCATCACCCACACACTAACCCTCACCCGAAACCGAAACCTCTACCTCACTCTCACCCTAACCGAAATCCTAACACTCACCCCAAACCTAACCCTCAACCTAACCCTAACTCTAACCCTCACCCTCAACCTAACCCTAACCCTAATTCTAACCGTAAACCTCACCCTAACCCTAACACTAAACCTAACCTTAACTCTTACTTTCATCCTAAACCTCACCCTAAACCTATTCCTCACACTAACCTGAACCCTAACCTCACACTAACCCAAACCCTAACCCTAACCCTAACCCTAACCCTAACCCTCACCCTGAACCTAACCCTAACCCTTTTCCACACCCTCACCCTGACCCTCACCGTCACCCTAACCCTCACCCTAAAACTAACCCTCAACTATACCCTAAAACTCACCATCACCTTCACCCTCACCCTCATCCTAGACATCACCCAAACGCTAACCCTCAGCCTAACCCTAACCCTAAACCTCACCTTAACCCTAACGCTCACCTTCAACCTCACCCTCAGCCTAATCCTCACCCTAAACTTAAACCTAACCCTTTCCTAACCGAAAACCGCACCCTCACCCTAACCCTCACCCTAACCCTCGCCCTCACCCTAGGCCTCACCCTAAGCCAAACCCTAACCCTAACCCTCAAACTCAACCTCATCCTCAACCTCAGCCTCACCCTAACCCTAAACCTAATCCTAACCCTAATCCTCACCCCCACCCTCACTCTAACGCTAACCCTAAACCTCACCCTCAACTTTACCCTAGTCCTAAACCTCACCCTCAACCTAACCCTAACCCTAATGCTATACCTAAACCTAACCCTCACCCTAAGACTAATTCTAAGCCTAATACTCAACCTCACCCAAAACCTCACCCTAACACTTACCTGTAGCGACCGTCTACTCGACCAGCGAGAAAAAACGACCACCACACCAGGATCACGCTTTATTGGAGAGCCTTTTAGTTGTAGGAGAGCTTGGGCACGAGAGAGCGTGCACCCGAAACATAGCCGCTTATATAGGGAAATAGGAACGCAGGTCGGTCTATTGTTGGTCGCCTGCCTTACACGGTCACAAGGTGTCATGGGATTGGCTGGGGACTCTACCTGGCTCACGCACGCGCACAGCCCAGGCGTCCCGCCAAGCACCGTCTGAGGTGGTTACCTCAAAGCTGCAAGGGAGTGGGCGGAGTCTCGCCTCGGCTCCCTACAGTTCCCCCTTCTTTGTTTTATGGCAACAGGTAAGAGTAGAGGTTGGGCCTCTGTCTAAAACATTAATGAGAGGACCTTGCACTGGCCTTCGCCTGAGGGGCGCCTTCCCCAGTGATGACCAGGCCCGTCCGATGCCTTTTTTGCAGAGGTGGGATCTTGGGCATCAATCCACTTGCAACCCAGCATGCTCTTCTTGAGGAGATGTGAACCATCTCCTCAAGTGCAGTGCACTTGCCTTGCACCCTGTCCCAAATTGCAAATTGCATACCTGTCCCAGTGCAATGGGATCCCCTGATCCCTCGGGGTGCTAAGTCTATGCAGAATGGTAAGGCTTAACTGCCTCTTAGGGCCGACAGCCAAATCTGGGGTGAGGATCCACTCTCCAAAGCGGCTAATGCTTGCAAGATAACAACCTTGTCCCTTCTGGTTTGGGCTCGAAGGCGACAGACCAACCATAGGCAGACCACGCATCCTCCCAAGCAGCAGGCTAAAAACATTCCGACTCCCACCCACTCTTTGAAAAAGGACACCGCAGAGGCAATCCAGTCAGTAAATTGTAACAGCCCACAGCATCATTGGTTTAGCTATCACAGGGATTGCTATTAGCACTGTTGCTAACAGCAGGAAGATCAGCTGCATCAGGAGACGAGTGGATGGCATCTTCAAGAGGGGGTTCTTCTGCAGTCTCCACCGGCCTGGTCAGTCTCGTTGGCACCCAGTGAGGTACTTCTTGACTCTGTGGAAAAACACAAACAGCTCCCCTGGATCTCGTTATTACCGGATCCGGTCCATACCATTTATTATTAATAACATCCTTCCACATAACCATGTCTTTAGTATCCATGGAGTCTCTTGTCATATGCCGATCTGCGGCAGACTGATCGTTGTCATTTAGAATTAAAAAATTAAGGGTAAAGAGCGCAAGAGAAAGTCTTTTCCTGGGGGACGCGGACTCAGCAATTCCCCCTTTTTGCTTTTGAAGCATTTCTTTTATGCTTCTATTAGCTCTTTCCACTATACCTTGTCCTTGAGGATTGTAGGGCAATCCGGTGGTGTGGGCAACCTGCATTTGTGCGCAAAAGGCGCAAAAACCATGGGAAGTATAAGCAGGGCCATTATCCGTCTTGAGTCTAAGGGGCTTTCCCCAAGCTGCCCAAGCTTCTAAGCAGTGTATTCTGACGTGAGACACCTTTTCTCCTGCCAGAGGTGTGGCATGAATGACACCAGAAAAGGTGTCCACCGACACATGTAAATATTTCAACTTACCAAATTCCGTCAGATGAGTAACATCCATTTGCCATAGGGCGTTTGGTCTCAACCCCCTGGGGTTTACCCCCACATGGGGAGGATGAAGAAAGGTAACACAAGATTTACAGGCTTTAACAATATCTCTTGCCACATGCCTGGACAAATTATATCTTTTCCTAAGGGTATTAGCAGGTACATGATACAATCTATGAAAGTCTTTTGCCAATTCTACAGGATCAGCAGCAACCAGAGCCACAGCCCGAGTTGCCTGGTCCACCAAATCATTACACTTTGCCATCGGGCCCGGCAGCATAGAGTGGGCGCGAATATGTCCAATATAAAAAGGATGTTTTCTGTTTAAGATAAGGGATTGAATCTGTAACAAAACATTAGAAATTGTACTGGCCTGCTTAACTGAAGCAGCAACTTCAAGAGAAGCAACGGCATTTACAACATATAATGAATCAGAAAATAAGTTAAAAGGTTGATCAAATCTTTTAAAAACTTCAAGCACAATTAAACATTCAACAGCCTGTGGGGCATTCGGCCGAAAATTAAAAACCACCGGCTGTTTGTGTCCTTGAACAAAAAAGGCACCTTGTCCAGATTTTGATCCATCCGTAAAGATCATCAGAGCATCAGCCAAGGGCTCCTTTGAAGTGACAACAGGAAAATACACTAAATTTTTGTTAACTATGGCAAGCAGAGGATGCTTAGGTAATGATTATCAATTACATTTGGAAATGAGCAAACAAGAATTGCCCACATATCCACTGTGGCTGCTAAAATTTGAACTTGCTCACGGGTGTATGGAATAATTAATTTATCTGGAATTTTTGTAAAGTGCATTAAACAATACTTTATACCCAAAATTGCCTGTTTTTTTTAATTTAATTTTATTTAGTTTTTATTTTTTTTATTTTTATATTTTTTTTCTCAGATCAAAATTGCCTGTTTAGCCACTAATTCAGGGAAATATTGAACAGTTTTTGCTCCCACAGAATCATAGCATTAATAGTTAGCCTTTGAAGCAAGGCAGTGGTATAATTGGCCGTCACTCCATAAGTCCTGACTGCCTCAACTAAATCCTTAAGCTGGGAGTAGGAAACCAGCTCAAGAATTCTCTTATTGGTAATGGGATTCTCAAAGACTGGGAAAGCGGCTGCTAATCGCGACCAGGTGTTTTCTTTTATAAAGTGACTCTTCCCTGCCGGCAGGCACGGCGGGGGGGCTGACGGGTGAGGGGCAGCTCCGTTTCCTCTTCCTGGCTGCTGCGGTACTCCCACCCCTAGGGGGCGCCACCCCCCATTTCTGTCTGCCTCGTGCTCCGCCGCAGCCTCTTCTAACTCTTCACTATCAGCTGGATCGAGCTGCTCTCCCTCCTCCTCTAACATTTCTTCCTCTGAGTCACTCACAAGATTACTATATTCTTGGTCTCGCCCTTCCACATGTAGGGCTGAGAACCGGTTTGCTTTTAAAGAAGGGCATGGGGGTCTCCTTGAGACCCCCTCCTCTCTAAAACCCTTCTCCTTTTGTGAGGGCTGCAGTCCCTCCTGCTTTAATTCTTTAGGATCCTTTTGTCTTTTTTCCCTTTTTCTTTTAGGCCTATTTTCCTCCCCCTTACTGTATGCTGACTCTGATAGACTATCCTGATGCCGTGTTAGTACTTTGCATCCTTCCTGGATTAAATCAAACCCTCCCTCCTCGAGGCAAGTGCGCACCATCAAAAAGACAAGCCACAAAGGAAGAAGCAATGCAAGCAACCAATAAATATCTAAATCTACAGTGAACAGCATACCGGGGGATATTTACCGACGTCCCCTCTCCGCGTGTTGAGTTCTGGCTCCGGTTCGGCCTCTCGCGCGGGTCCCGTCCCTGGTTCGTTCCCGGGTTTCGGCACCACTTGTAGCGACCGTCTACTCGACCAGCGAGAAAAAACGACCACCACACCAGGAGTCTTCTCAGATCACGCTTTATTGGAGAGCCTTTTAGTTGTAGGAGAGCTTGGGCGCGAGAGAGCGTGCACCCGAAACATAGCCGCTAATATAGGGAAATAGGAACGCGGGTCGGTCTATTGTTGGTCGCCTGCCTTTCACTGTCACCAGGTGTCATGGGATTGGCTGGGGACTCTACCTGGCTCGCTCACGCGCACAGCCCAGGCGTCGCGCCAAGCACCGTCTGGGGTGGTTACCTCAAAGCTGCAAGGGAGTGGGCGGAGTCTCGCCTCCGCTCCCTACACTTACCCTCAGCCTACCCCTCACCCTAACCCTAAACCTAAACCTAACCTTCACTAACAGTCACCCTAACCCTTACACTAACCCTAAACCCTCACATGCACCCTAACCCTCACCCTGACCCTTATCCTCACACTACCCTAAACATAACCCTAAACCTCACACTAACTCTAATCCTCTCCCTAAAACTAACACTAAACCTCCTCCTAACCCTAACCCTAAACTCAACCCTAACCCTAACCCTCACCCTAAACCTAATCCTAACCCTCACCCAAATGCTCACACTAACCCTAACACTAAACCTATCCCTCACCCTCACCCTAACCCTCACCCTAACGCTTACCCTGACACTAACCCTAAAAATCAAACTAAACCTAACCCTCACCCTAACCCTAACCATAATCCTCACCCTAACCCTCATCCTAACACTAACCCTAACCCTCAACCTATCCCTAACCCTAAACATTACCTAAACCTAACCCTCACCCTCACCCCACACCCTCAGCCAAACACTAACACTAACCCTAATCCTAACCCTAACACTCACACTCACACTCACCCTAACTTGAACCCTAACCATAAACCTAACTCTCACCCTATCCATAAACCTATCCCTAACAAACACCCTAACCCTAAACGTCACCCTAACCTTAACCCTAATCCTCACCCTAACTCTAACCCTCACGCTAATCTCAACTTAACCCTAACGCTAACACTAACCCTCAACCTCACCCTAAACCTCACCCTGATAGGCTCACCATAACCCTAAGGGTAACCATAACCCTAATCCTCACAATCAATCTGACCCTAACCCTCACCCTATCACTCACACTAACCCTAACAGTCACCCTCAAATTAACACTCACCGTCACCTTAACCCTCACCCTAAACCTAACCGTAACCCATACCTTAACACTCACACTCACCCTCACCCTCATCCTCACCTTCACCCTAACCCTAACCCTAACTCGCACCCCAACCATAACCCTCACGCTAACCCTAACTTTAACCCTCACACTCACCCTAACCCTAACCCTAACCCTTAACCTAACCCTCAACCTAACGCTTAATCAAATCCTAACCCTCACTCTCACCCTAATCCTCAACATAACCCTAACCATAACCCTCACCCTAACCCTAAACCTAATCCTAACCCTAACCCTAACCCTCTCCCTCACCCTAAACCTCACCCTAACCCTAAAACTCACCCTAATCCGAAACCTCACCAACACCCTAACTCTCACCCTCACCCGAATCCTCACTCTCACCCTAACCTTCACCAACACCCTAACCCACACCCTTACCCGAACCCTCACTCTCACCCTCACCCTCACACTAAACATCACCCTAACCCTAACCCTCACCCTAACCCTAACCCTAACCCTCATCTTAAACCTCACCCTCACCCTAATCCTCACCCTAAACCTAACCCTAACCCTTTCCAAACCGAAAACCTCACCTTCACACTAACCCTCACCCTAGCCCTCACCCTCAACCTAGACGTCACCCTAAACATAACGGTAAACATAACCCTCAACTTCACGCTCACCCTAATGCTCACCCTCACCCTCAGCCTCACCCTAAACCTACACCTAATCCTAACCCTAACCCTGACCCTCACCCTCACTCTAACCATAACCTCCACCCTAACCCTAACCCTTACCCTAATGCTAATCCTAAACTTCAACCTCACCCTAACCTTAACACTCAACCTAAACCTAACCCTAACCGTAATGCTAACCCTAACCCTCACCCTCACCCTAACCGAAACCCTAACACTCACCCCAAACCTAACCCTCAACCTAACCCTAACTCTAACCCTCACCCTCAACCTCACCCTAACCCTAACTCTAACCTTAAATCTCACACTCACCCTAACACTAACCCTAAACCTAACCCTAAATCTCACCTTAACCCTAACCCGAAAACTCAACCTCACCCTGGCCCTCACCCTAACCCTAATCCTAACCCTAACCTTCATCCTAATAATCACCCTAACCCTCACCCTAACCCTCACCCTCACCCTCACCCTAACCCTAATCCTAACCCTAACCCTCAACCTAACCATAACCCTTACCCTCAACATAACCCTTACCCTAACCGTCAACCTAACCATAAACTTAAACCGAACCCTAACTCTCACCCTAACACTAACTCTAAACCTCACCCTAACCCAAACCCTAAACCTCACCCTCAACCTAGCCCTCACCATAACCCTAATCCTAACCTTAACACTAATCCTAACCCTCCAACTAACACTTACCCTAAAACTCACCCTAACACTAACCCTCACCCTCAACCTCACGCTCATCCTAAACCTAAGCCTAAGCCTAAACCTAACGCTAACACACACACTCAACTTAACCCTAACCTTAATCCTAAACCTAACCCTAACCCTAACCCTCCTACCAACTCTCACCCTAACCGTAAACCTAACACTAACCCTAACCCTAACCCTCAACCTAACCCTCACCCTAACCCTAACTTTAACCCTAAACCTCACCCTCACCCAAAACCTAACGCTAACCCTAATGCAAACCCTAAACCTCACCCTAACCCTAACCCTAACACTCACCCTCACCCTCACTGTAACCTTAACACTAAACCTAACCCTAACAATAATCCTAACCCTAATCCTAACCCTCAACCTAAACATAACCCTCACCCTAACCCAAACCCTGACCCTAACACTTACCCTCACTGTAACACTAACCCTAACCCCAACTCTAACCCTCACACTAACCCTAACCTCACCCTAACCCGAAACCCAACCTTCAACCTAACCCTAACCCTTATGCTCAACGTAACCATAACCCTAACCCTAAACCTCACCCTAACCATAACCCTCACACTAACCCTAAACCTCATCCTAAAACTTACCCTCACCCTAACACTAACCCGAACCCTAATCCTAAACCTCACCCTCACCCTCACTGTAACTGTAACCCTAACCGAAATGCTAACAATAACCCTAATCCTAACCCTAACCCTCACCCTAACCATAACCCTCCTCCTAACCATAACCCCCACCCTAACACTTACCCTCACCCTAACACTAACCCTAACCCTAACACTAACCCTCACACTAACCCTAAACCTCACCCTCACCTTAAACCTCACCTTAACCCTAACCGTCATCCTCACTCTAAACCTCACACTAACCCTAACACTTATCCTCAATCTAACCCTCACACTCAGCCTAAAACTAACCCTCACCCTAACACTAACCCTCACCCTTACCATAACCCTCACCCTCAGCCTAACCCTCACCTTTACCCTTACTATCACCCCCACCCTCACCCTAACCCTAACCCTGACCCTAACCCTAATTCTACCTCTAAACCTCACACCCACCCTAACCCTAAACCTAACCCTAACCTTAATGCTTACCCTAACACTAACCCTAACCCTCAACCTAACCCTAACCCTCACGCTCACCATAACCCTAACCCTATCCCTCACCCTAACCCTAATCCTACGCCTAACCCTCATCCTAACCCTCCCTCTAACCCTTACCCTAACCCTCACGCAACCCTAACCCTTACCCTCAACTTCAGCCTCAGCCTAAACCTAAGCCTAAGGCTAACCCTCACCCTAAACCTCACACTCACCTACACCCTAACCCTAATCGTAAACCTAACCCTATCCCTAAAACTCAACCCAACCCTCACCCTCACCCTAACCCGAACACTAACCCTAACCCTAATCCTCACCCTAACCCTCCCCCTAAACCTAACTCTAACCCTAAACCTCACCCTCACCCTAACCCTAACCCTAACCCTAACACTAAAGCTCACCGTAAAACTCAGCCTAAACCTAACCCTCACCCTCACCCTCAACCTAATCGTAACTCTAACCCTAACCCTAACAATAACACTAAACCTAACCCTAAACATAACCCTAACCCTCACCCTAACCCTAATCATAACCCTAACCATAAACCTCACCCTAACCCTCACCCTAACCCTCACCCTCACCCTCACCCTCACTGTAAGTCTAACCCTAACCCTAACAATTACACTAATCCTAACACTAAACTTAACACTAACCCTAATCTTAAAACTCACCCTCACCCTAACCCTAATTCTAACCCTCACCCTCAACCTAACACAAACCTGCATGTCACGGTAACCCTAACTCTCATCCTAACCCTCACCCTAACCCTCAAACTCACCCTAACAGTAAACCTAAACGTCACCATCACCCTAGCCCTCACCCTAACTCTTATCCTAACCCTAATCCTCATCCTAACCCTCATCCTAAGCCTAACCCCCACCCTAACCCTAACCCTAAACCTCAAACTAACCCTAACCCTCACGCTTACTGTAACCCTAACCCTAACCCTAACCCTCACCCTAAACCTCACCCTAACCCTAACCCTCACCCTCACCCTCAACCTCAGAATAACCCTAACAATAATCCTAACCCTAACCCTCACCCTAACCATAAACCTCTCCCTAACCCAAAACTGCACCCTAAAACTTACGCTTACCCTAACACTAATCCTAACCCTAACACTAACCCTCATACTAACCCTAACCCTAACCCTAACCCTAAACCTCAACCTAACCCTCAAACTCACCATAACCCTAACACTAACTCTAACACTCACCCTCACCCTAAGCCTTCCCCTAACCCTATATCTAACCCTAAACCTCACCCTCACAATAACCCTAACAATAACCCTAAACATAAACCTCACACTAACCCTAACACTAACCCTCACCCCCACCCTCACCCTCAGAGTAACTCAAACCCTAACCCTAACAATAACACTAACCCTAATCCTTACCATCCCCCTAACCCTAATCCTCATCCACACCCTCACCCTCAGCCTAACCCTCAGCCTAAGCCAAACGCTCACCCTAACCCTCACACTCACCCTCACCTGAACCCTAATCCTAAACCTAAACCTATCCCTAAACATCAAGCGAACCCTCATCCTCGCACTAAACCTAAACATAAACCTACCCCTAACCATCCCCCTAATCCTAACTCTATCCCTAAACCTCACCCTCACCCTAACCCTAACACTAACCCTAACCCTAAACCTCACTCTAAACCTCACTCTAACCCTTACCCTCACCCTCAACCTAACCTTAACTCTAACTCTAACCCTAACAATAACACTAACCCTAAACCTAACACTAACCATAACCCTCACCCTCAGCCTCACCTTCACCGCAAACTTAACCCTAACAATAAAATTAACAATAACCCTAAACCAAACAACAACCCTAACCCTAACCCTCACCCTAACCCTAACCCTAAAACTCACCATAAACCTGCAACTAAACCTAACTCTAACCCTAAATCTCACCCTCACCCTAACCCTAACCCTAACCCTAATCCAAAACCTCACCCTAAACCTCACCCTAACCCTAACACTAACACTCACCCTAATCCTAAGGCTAACCCTAAACCTCAACCTAACCCTAACCCCCAAGCTCACCGTAATCCTAACCCCAAACCTCACCCTAACCCTGCCCCTAAACCTAACGCTAACCGTAAACCTCACCCTCACCCTAACCCTAACCCTAATCCAAAACCTCACCCTAACCCTCACCCTAAACGTAAACCTCACCCTCACCCTCACACTAACCCTAACCTTTACCCTATCCCTAACCCTACCCCTCAACCTAACCCTCACCCTCACCCTAACCCTAACACTAACCCTCACCCTAAACCTAACCCTAACCCTAACCCTCACCCTAAACCTAAACCTAACCCTCATCCTAAACCTAAACCTTACCTGATACCTAACCCTAACGCTAAACCTAACCATAACCCTAACCCTCACCCTCAACCTTACCCTCACCCTAACCCTAAACCTAACCCTAACCCTCACCCTAACCCTAACCCTCACCGTCACCATCACCCTCACCCTAACCCTCAATCTCAAACTCACCTTCACCCTAACCCTCAAACTAAACCAAACCCTCACCCTAACCCTAACAATCTCCCTAACACTAAACCTACCTTTCACCCTAACCTTAACCCTAAAGGTCACCCTAACCCTAACCCTCACCCTCACCCTCACCCTCTACCTAACACTAACCGTAACCCTAATCCTAACCCTAAATCTCACCCTCATACTCACCCTAACTCAAACCCTAACCCTAACCATAACCCTATCCCTAATTCTCATCCTAACCCTAACACTAATCCTCAATCTAACCCTAACCTTGACCCTCATCCTAACCCTAACCCTATCCCTCCCCATAACCCTAACCTTAACCCTTACCGTAACCCTCACCCTCAGCCTAAACCTCACATTTACCTTTACCGTCACCCCCACTCTAACCCTCACCCTAAGCCTAACACTCACCCTAACCCTATCTCTACCCCTAAACCTCACCCTCACCCTAATCTTAACTCTAAGCCTAACCCTAACATTAACACTAACCCTAACCCTTACCATCACCCTAACCTTAATCCTCACCGACACCTTCACCCTCAGACAAACCCTAAGCCTAAGCCTAAGACTCACCCTAACCCTCACACTCACTCTCACCCTAACCCTAATCCTTAACCTAACCCTATCCCTAAACCTCAACTTAACTCTCACCCTCATCCTAACCCTAGCCCTAAACATCACCCTAATCCTCCCCTCAACCCTAACTCTAAACCTAAACCTCACCCTCACCATAAACCTAACCCTAAACCTAACCCTAAACCTCACCCTAAAACTCACCCTAACCCTCACCCTCAGCCTCACCCTCAACCTAACTTTAACTCTAACCTTAACCCTAACAATAACACTAACCATAACCATAACCATAAACATAACCATGACCCTCACCCTCACCGCAAACTTCAACCTAACCATAACACTAACAATAACACTAACACTAACACTAACCCTAAGCCTCACCCTAACCTTAACACTAACTCTAACCCTAAACCTCACCCTAACCCTGCCCCTAAACCTAATTCTAAACCAAAACCTCACCCTAAACCTCACCCTAACCCTAACCCTAACCCTCACCCTAATCCTAAGCCTTACCCTAACCCTCAACCTAACCCTAAACCTCACACTCACCGTAACCCTATCCCTAACACTCACCCTAACCCTAAACTTAACCCGAACCCTAAATCTCAAACTAACCCTACCCCTAACCCTTACCCTATCCCTAACCCTCACCCTCACCTCACCCTCACCCTCATGCTAAACCTTACCCTAATCCTAATCCTAACACGAAGCCTAACCCTCACTCTCACCCTAACCCTCACCATAAACCTAACTCTAACACTAACCCTAACCCTAACCCTCACCCTCAGCCACAACCTAACCCTAACTCTAACCCTAAACCTTAACCTCATCCTAAACCTAACACTAATCTTAAACCCAAACCTCACACTAACCCTAACCCTAAACCTCACCTCACCCTAGCTCTTACCCTAACCCTAATCCTAACCCTAACCCTCACCCTAACACCAAACCGAACCCTCACTGTCACACTCACCCTAACCCTAATCCAAATCCTAACCCTCAACCTAACCCTAACCCTCACCCTCACCGTAACCCTTACCCTAACCCTCAACCTAACCCCAAAATTAACCCTAACCCTATCCCTCACCCTAACAATAACCTCACCCTCACCCTCAGCCTAACCCTAATCCTAACCCTAACCCTCCTCCTAACCATCACCCTAACCCTAATCCTCACCCCCAACCTCACCCTCAGCCTAATCCTAAACTTAAGCCTAACTCTAACCCTAACACTCACCCTTACCCTAAACCTCAACCTAACCCTAAACCTGACCCTAACCCTAACACTAACCCTAACCCTAACCTTCAAAGTAACCCTCCCCCTAACCCTATAGCTAAAACTAAATCTCGCCCTCATGCTAATCCTAATCCTAACCCTAACACTAAACCTGACCCTAACCCTAACACTAATCATCACCCTCACACTCAACCTCACCCTCACCATAACTCTAAACCTAACCCTAACAATAACACTAATCTTAAACCTAAACCTAACCTTAACCTTAATCCTAACCATAATCCTAACACTCACCCTCACCCTAACAATAAAACTAACCCTAACCCTCAAGCTAACTCTAACCCTCACCCTCACTGTAACCCTAACCCTCATCCGAACCCTAATCCTAAACCTAAACCGTACCCTAGCACTAACCCTAACCCTCACCCTCACCATAGTCCTCACCCTAACCCTAATCCTAACCCTCATCCTCACCCCAACATTAAAATTAACCGAACCCTAACTCTCACCATAAACCTAACCCTAACCCTCACCCTAAACCTAACCCTCAACCTCATCCTCACCCTCAGCCTAACCCTAAACCTAAGCCTAACCCTAACCCTAAACCTCACACTCACCCTAACCCTAACCCTAAGCCTAATCCTAACCCAAACCCTAAACCTCACCCTCACCCTAACCCTAAACATAAGAGTAACCCTAACCCTAACCCTAACCCTCACCCTCAGCCTCACCCTAACCCTAACTCTAACCCTAAACCTCATACTCACCCTAACCCTAAACCTAACCCTAACACTAAACCTCACCCTAACTCTAACCCTAAACCTCACCCTCACCCTAGCCCTCACCCTAGCCCTAATACTAAACCTAAACCTAACCCTAACCCTCACACTCACCCACACCCTCAACCTCACCATAACTCTAACCCTAACCCAACCCCTAAACCTTAAGCTCACTCTAACCCTAACAATAACCCTAACCCTAATCCTAACCCTCACCCTCACCCTCACCATCACCCTCACCATTACTCTAAAACTAACACTAAAATTAACACTAATCCTAACCCTAAACGTAACCCTAACCCTAAGCCTAATGCTAACACTCACCCTCACCCTAACCCTAATCCTAACCCTAACCATCACCGTCATGGTAACCCTAACCTTCATCCTAACCCTCACCCTAAACCTAACCCTAACTTTAAACCTTACCCTAACACTAACCCTAATCCTCAACCTGACCCTAGCCCTCAACCTAACCCTAATCGTAACCCTAATCCTCATCCTAACCCTCACCCTAACCCTAATCCTAACCCTCCCCCTAACGCTAACCCGAACCTCACCCTAACCCTCACCCTAACCCTAACCCTCATCCTAACACTTACCATCACCCTAACACTAACCCTAACCCTAACACTAACCCTCACACTAACCCTAACCGTCACCCTAACCCTAAACCTCACCCTAAAACTAACCCTAAACCTCACCCTCACCTTAGATCTCATCATAACCCTAACGCTCATCCTCACCCTAAACCTCACACTAACCCTAACACTTATACTCAATCTAACCCTTACCCTCACTCTAACCCTATCCCTAACGCTCACCCTAACCTTAACTCTCACCCTTACAATAACCCTAACCCTCAGTCTAACCATCATCTTTACCCTTACCATAACCCCCACCCTAACCCTCAACCTAACCCTAACCCTCACCCTAACACTAACTCTACCCCTAAACCTCACCCTCACCATCACCCTAACTCTAACCCTACCCTAACACTAAATCTCACCCTAAAACTAACCCTAATCCTTATCCTCAACCAACCACTCAGCCTAACCCTAAGTCTAAGCCTAACACTTAACCTAAACCACACCCTCAACCTAGCCCTCACCCTAACCCTAATCCTAACCCTAACCCTCATCCTAACCCTCACCCTAACCCTAACCCTCACCCTCACGGTAACCCTAACCTTCATCCTAACCCTCACCCAAAACCTAACCCTAACCTTAATCCTTACCCTAACACTAACTCTAATCCTCACCCTGAACCTAGCCCTCAACCTAACCCTAATCGTAACCCTGATCCTCATCCTAACCCTCACCCTAACCCTAACCCTCACCCTAAACCTAACCCTCACCCTAACACTTACCCTCACCCTAACACCAAACCTAATCCTAATCCTAACCCTAACCCTAACCCTCACCCTCACTGTAACCTTAACCCTAACCTTAAATCTAACAAAAACCCTAACCCTAACCCTAACTCTCACCCTAACCATTACCCTCACCCTAAACCTAACCTCACCCTTAAAACTTACCCTCACACTAACACTAACCCTAACGCTAACACTAACGCTCACACTAACCCTAACCATCAACCTAACCCTAAACCTCACCCTAACACTAAACCTAACCCGCACCCTCACCCTAGCCCTCACCCTAACCCTAACCCTCATCCTCACACTAAACCTCACACTAACTCTAACACTAATCCTCAATCTAACCCTCACCCTCACCCTAACTCTAACACTAACCCTCACCCTAAACCTAACCCTCACCCTTATCGTAACCCTCACCCTCAGCCTAATCCTCACCTTAACCTTACCGTCACCCTCACCATATCCCGCACACTAAACATAACCCTCACCCTAACCCTCACCCTAAACCTAAATCTACCTCTAAACCTCAACCTCACCCTAACCCTAACTCTAACCCTAACCCTAACCCTAAACCTCACCCTAACCCTAACCCTAACCCTCATGCTCAAGGTCACCATAACCATAACCCTAACCATAACCATAACAATAACCCTAACCCTAAACCTCACCCTAACAATAACCCTCCCCCTAACACTAACCCTAACACTAACACTAACACTCAAACTAACCCTAACCCTAATACTCAATTTAAGCCTCAGCCTAATGCTAGCACTTACCCTAGCCCTAAACCTAACCCTAACCCTCACACTTATCTTAACCCTCACCCTCAGCCTAAACCACACCTTTACCCTTACCATCATCCTCATCCTGACCCGAAACGTCATCCTAACCCTCACCTTAACCTTAAACCTAACCATCACCCTAACCCTAACCCTCACCCTCAATCTCACCCTCAGCCTAACACTCAGCCTAGGCCTAAACCTTACCCTAACCCTCACCCTAGCCCTCTCTCTAACCCTAATCCTAAACCTAACCATCATCCTAACCCTCACACTAACCCTAACCCTAACCATCACCCTAACCCTAATCTTCATCCACACCCTCATCCCCAGCATAAACCTAAGCCTAAGCCTAACGCTAACCCTAAACTTCACGCTCACACTCACCCTAACCCTAATCCTAAACCTAACCCTAAACCTCAAGCTAAACCTCACCCTAACCTTATCCCTAACACTAATCCTAACCCTAACCCTCGACATAAACCTCCCCCTAACCCTAAATCTAACCCTAAACTCATCCTAACCCTAACCCAAATCCTAAACCCTAACCCTCACCCTAACCCTAAACCTCACCCTCACAGTAACCCTGACCCTCATCCTAAACCAAACTCTATCCCTAAACCTCACCCTGACCCTAGCCCTCACCCTAAACATAATCCTAACCCTAACCCTAATCCTCATCCTAACCCTCACCCTAACCCTAACCCTCACCCTAATCCTAAACCTAAGCCTAACCCTCAACCTAACCCTAATCATCATGCTCACCGTAATCCTAACCCTAACACTTACCCTAACCCTAAACTTAAACTGAACCCTAACTTTCACCCTAACCCCACCCCTAACCCTCACCCTAAGCCTAACCCACACCCTCACCCTCACTGTCAGCCTAAACCTAAGGCTAACCCTAACCCTATTCCTAAACCTCACACTCACGCTAACCCTAACCCTAACCCTAATCCTAACCCTAACCCTCATCCTAATCCTCACCCTAACACTAACCCTAACCCTCACCCTCACCCTCACCCTAAACCTAATCGTTACCCTAACCCTCAACCTAACCCTAACCCTCACCCTCAACATAACCCTCACCCTAAACCTCAACCTAACACTAAACTTAAACCGAACACTAACTCTCACCCTATCCCTAACCCTAACCCTCACCCTAACCCTAAACCTAACCCTCACCCTCACCCACACCGTAACCTTAACCCTTAACATAACCCTAACAATAACCCTATCCTTAACCTCAATGTAACCATAACCCTCACCCTAACCCAAATCCTGAACCTAACACTTACCATCACATTAACACTAACCCTAACCCAAACACGAAACCTCACACTAAACCTAACCCTAACCTCACCCTAACCCTAACCCTAAACCTAACCCTCAACCAAACAGTAACCCTTACGCTCAACGTAACCCTAACCCTAACCATAATCCTCACCCTTACCCTAACCCTCATCCTAACACTTATCTTCACCCTAACACTAACCCTAATCCTAATCTTAACCCTAACCCTAACCCTCACCCTCAACCTCACCATAACCGTAACCCTAACCCTAACACTAACAATAACGCTAAACCTAACCCTAACCCTCAACCTAACCATAATCCTCACCCTAAACCTAAGCTCACCCTAGCACTTACCCTCACCCTAACACTAACCCTAACCCTAACACTAACACTCACACTAAACCTAAACATCACCTAACCTTAAATCTCACCCTAACACTAACCCTAATCCTCACCCTCACCTTAGCCCTCAACCTAACCCTAACCCTCATCCTCACCCTAAACCTCACACTAACCCGAACACTTATCCTCAATCTAACCCTCACCCTGACTCTAACCCTAACCCTAACCCTAACCCTAACCCTAACCCTCACCCTCACCCTTACCATCACCCTCAACCTCAACCTCACCTAACGCTCTCCTTTACCCTTACCGTCAACCACAACCTAACCCTCACCCTAACCCTAACACTCACCCTAAGACTAACTCTACCCCTAAACCTCACCATCACCCTAACCCTAACTCTAACCCTAACCCTAACATTAAAACACACCCTATCCCTAACCCCATCCCTTATCCTCAACCAAAATCTAAGCCTAACCCTAAGCTTAAGCCTAACACTAACCCTACCCACACCCTCACCCTAACCCTCACCCTAACCCTAATCCTAACCCTAACCAACATCCTAACCCTCACGCAAACCCTAACCCTAACAATCAGCCTAACTCTAATCCTCACCCCCACCCTCACCCTCAGCCTAACCCTAAGCTTAAGCCTAAGCCTAACACTTACCCTACCCACACCCTCACCCTAGCCCTCACCCTAACCCTAATCCTAACGCTAAACGTCATCCTAACCCTCACCCTAACCCTAGCCCTAACCATCACCCTAACTCTAATCCTCAACCCACCCTCACCCTCAGCCTAACCCTAAGCCTAAGCCTAACCCTAACACTAACACTCACCCTCAGCCTAACCCTAATCTTAACCGTAAATCTAAAATTAACCCTAAAACTCAACCTAAGCCTCACCCTAACTTTAACCCTAAAACTAACCCTAACCCTCGACCCAACGCTCCAACTAACCCGAAACCTAACCCTAAACCTCACACTCACCCTAACCCTAATCCAAACCCTAAACTGAAACCTCACCCTAACCCTGAAACTAACCCTCACCCTCACCCCCACCCTCACCCTCACCTTAACTCTAATCCTAACCCTAACAATAACACTAATCCTAACCCTAAACCTAACCCTAACCCTAACCCTAATGCTAAAACTCACCCTCACCATAACCCTAATCCTAACCCTAACCCTCACCCTAACCCTAAACTTCACCCTCACCGTAACCTTAACCCTAATACTAACCCTCACTCTAAACCTCAACTTAACCTTAAACCTTATCCTAACACTAACCCTAATCCTCACCCTCACCCTAGCCCTCATCCTAACCCTAATTGTAACCGTAATCCTAATCCTAACCCTCACCCTAACTCTAATCCTAACCCTCACCCTAACCCTAACCCTAACCCTAAACATAACTTGAACCCTAACTCTCAAGCTAACCCTAACCCTAACCCTCAACCTAAAGCTAACCCTCACACTCGCCCTCTCCCTCACCCTAACCCTAAGCCTAAGCCTAACCCTAACCCTCACCCTCACCCTAACCTTAACCCTCACACTCAACCTCACCCTCAGACTAAACCTAAGCCTAACCCTAATCCTAACACTAACCCTAGACCTCACACTCACCCTAACCCTGACACTAATCCTAATCCTAACCTTAACTCTAACCCTCACCCTCACCCTAAATCTCACCCTAACCCTAACCCTAAAGCTAACACTAACCCTAACCCTAACCCTCACCCTCAGCCTCACCCTCACCCTAATTCTAACCATAAACCTCACCTTTACCATAACCCCAAACCTAACCCTAACCTGAAACCTCACCCTAACCCTAACCCTAACCCTAAGCCTAACTCTAACCCTAAACCTCACCCTCACCCTAACACTAACCCTAACCCTAAAACTCACCCTAACCCTAACCTTCAACCTCACCCTCAACCTCACCGTAACTCTAGCCCTAACCCTAACAATAACACTAACCCTAACCCTAACCCTAAATCTCACCCTCACCCTCAGCCTCACCCTCACTGCAAACTTAAACCTAACCATAACACTAACAATATGCCTAATCCTAAGACTAACCCTAACCTAACCCTGACCCTCACCGTAAGCCTAACCCTAACCCTAACCCAAACCCTAACCAAAACCCTCACCCTAACTCTAAGCCTAAACCTAACCCTAACCCTAAGCCTCACACTCACCCTCACCCTAACCGTAACCCTAAACCTAACCCAATCCTTAACCCTAACCCTCAGCCTAGCCCTCACCCTAACCCTAAACTTAACCCTAAACCTCATCCTAAACCTGACACTAACCATAACCCTAACGCGAACCCTAACCCTCACCCTCATGCTCGGCCTAAGCCTAAGCCTAAGCCTAAACCTAACCCTAACCCTCACCCTAACAATAACCCTAAAACTAAACCTCACTCTAACCCTAAATCTCACCCTCACCTTAACCCTAAATCGAAACCTAACTCTAACCCTAACAATAACCCTAACCCTCAACCTAACCATAATCCTCACCCTAACCCTAAACCTCACCCTAACACTTACCCTCATCCGACCCCTAATCTTAACCCTAACACTAACCCTCACAAAAACCCTAACCCTAAACTCACCCTAACCTTAACCCTAACCCTAAACCTCAACATAACCCTAACCCTCACTCTCAAAGTAACCCTAAACCTAACCTTGACCCTCACCCTTACCATAACCCTCACTCTAACCCTATCACTCACCCTAACACTTACCCTCACCCTAACACTAACTCTAATCCTAACCCTCACCCTCAACTTAACCGGAACCCTAACCCTAACACTAACAACAACCCTAACCCTAAACCTAACAAAAACCCTAACCCTAACCCTAAACCTCACCCTAATCATTACCCTCACCCTAAACCTAACCCTCACACTAACACTTACTCTCACCTTAACACTAACCTTAACCCGAACACTAAGCCTCACACTAAATCTAACAATCACCCTAACCCTAAACCTCACGCTAACACTAACCCTAAACCTCAACCTAACCCTAGCCCTAAACCTAATACTCATCCTCACGGTAAACCTCACACTAAAGCTAACACTAATCATCAATCTAAACCTCACCCTCACCCTAACCCTAACCCTAACCCTAACTCTCACCATTACCGTGACCCTCACCCTCAGCCTAACCCTCACCTTA
The DNA here is from genome assembly GCF_024711535.1 of Dipodomys merriami. Lineage (NCBI taxonomy): Eukaryota > Metazoa > Chordata > Mammalia > Rodentia > Heteromyidae > Dipodomys > Dipodomys merriami. The sequence goes on along the minus strand of NW_027203787.1, from coordinate 12,503 downwards.
CCCTTACAGTCACCCACAACCCAACCCTCACCCTAAGCCTAACCTCACCCTAACACTAACTCTACCCCTAAACCTCACCCTAATGCTAACTCTAACCCTAACCCTAACACTAAACCTCACACTAACCCTAACCCTAACCATCACCCTCAACCTCACGCTCAGCTTAAACCTAAGCCTAAGCCAAACCTTTACCCTAACCCTCAGCCTCACCCTAGCCCTCACCCTAACATAAATCCTAACTCTAACCCTAAACCTAACCTCACCCTCACCGTAAACCTTACCCTAACCCTCACCCTAACACTAAATCTAATCTTAACCCTAAATCTCAAACTGACCCTAACCCTCAACCTCACCGTAACCCTTACCCTAACCCACACTCTAACCTTAAACTTAACTTGAATCTTTCTCTCACCCTAACCCTACCCTAACTCTCACCCTAACCCTAACATTAAACCTCACCCTCACCCTAAAACTCACCCTTGCCCTAACGCTAACCGTAACCCTAAAACTCACCCTAACCCTAACATTCACCCTCACCCTCAACCTCAACGTAACTCTAGCCCTAACCCTAACAATAACACTAACCCTAACTCTAACCCTAACCCTCACCCTTTCCCTCAGCCTCACCCTCACTGCAAACTTAAACCTAACCATAGCACTAACAATAAACCTAACCCTAAGCCTAAGCCTAACCCTAGCTCTAATTCTCTCCCCCACAGACACCCTCAGCCTAACCCTAAGCCTAAACTTAACCCTTACCCTAACCCTCACTGTAACCCTAAACCTAACACTGACACTAACCATAAACCTAACCCTAAATCTAACCCTAAACCTAAACCTAATCCTCAGTCTCACCTGCACCCTAACCCAAACTCTAACCCTAACCCTCACCCTAACTCTAAGCCTAATCCTAACCCTAACCTTATGCCTCACAATCACCCTCACCCTAACCCTAATCCTAAACCTAACCCTATCCCTAACTTTAACCCTCACCCTAACCCTTACCCTAGCCCTCACCCTAACCCTAAACCTCATCCAAACCTGACACTAACCATAAGCCTAACCCCAACCCTAACCCGCACCCTAAACCTCACCCTCATGCTCGGCCTAAGCCTAAGCCTAACCCTAACCCTAAACCTCACCCTAATCCTAACACTCACCCTAACTCTAACCCTTAATATCACCCTCACCCTAACCCTAACTCTAACCCTAAACCTACCCCTAACAATAACCCTAACTCACCCTAACCATAATCCTCACCCTAACCCTAAAGCTCACCCTAACACTTACCCTCACCCTACCCCTAATCTTAACCCTAACACTAACCCTCACAATAACCCTAACCCTAAACTCACCCTAACCCTAACCCTAACACTAACCCTCAACCTAACCCTAACCCTAACGCTCAATGTAACCCTAACCCTAACCCTGACCCTCACCCTAATCATAAACCTCACCCTAACCCTATCCCTCACCCTAACACTTACCCTTACCCTAACACTAACCCTAATACTAATCCTAACCCTATCCCTAACACTCACCCTCACAGTAACCGTAACCCTAACCATAATCCTAACAAAAACCCTAAACCTAACCCTCACCCTAACCATTACCCTCACCCTAAACCTAACCCTCACCCTAACCATTACCCTCACCCTAAACCTAACCCTCACCCTAACACTTACCCTCACCTTAACACTAACCGTAACCCGAACCCTAAGCCTCACACTAACACTAACCCTAAACCTCAACCTAACCCTAGCACTAACCCTAACCCCAACACTAATCCTCACGGTAAAACTCAAAGTAACCCTAACACTAATCCTCAATCTAACCCTCACCCTCACCCTAACACTAACATTAAAGCCCACATTAACCGTAAACCGAAACCTCACCTGCACCCTCACCTTCACCATAACCCTAACCCTAACCCTAAAAATAACACTAACACTAACCCTAACCATCAACCTAACCCCTATCCTCACCCCAACCCTCACTCTCAGCCTAACCCAAAGTCTAAGCCTAACCCTCACCCTAACCCTCACCCTAACCCTAACACTAAACCTAACCCTAACCCTAAACCTCAACGTAACACTCACCCTCACCCTCACCCTAACCTTAACACTACCCCAAAACTTAAACCTCACCCTAACACTCCCCCTAACCCTAACTCAAACCTAAACCACATCCATACCCTAACCCTTACCCTTACCCTCACCCTAAACCTAACCCTAACCCTAAACCTCAACTTAACCCTAACCCTCACCCTCACCCTCAACCTAAACATAACTCTAACCCTAACCCTAACAATAACATTAAAACCTAACCCTAACCCTCACCATAACTCTCACCCTCAGCCTCAACCTCACGGCAAACTTAACCCTAACCATAGCACTAACGATAACCCTAAAACTAACCCTAACGCTAATACTCACCCCCACCCTCACATTCAGCCTAACCCTAAGCCTAACCCTATCCCTAACACTAAGCCTCACCATAACCCTGACCCTATCCCTAACCCTAACCCTAAACCTAACCCTACCACTAACCCTAAAACTCACCCTAACAATCACCCTAACCCTCAGCCTAACCCTAACCCTAACCCTCAACCTCACCCTAGCCCTCACCCTAAACTTAATTCTAATGCTCACCCTCACCCTAACCCTAACCCTCATCCTCACCCTAAACCTCAAACTAACCCTAAACCGAATCCTCAATCTAACCCTCACCCTAACCCTAACCCTAAACTTTACCCTAACCCTCACCCTTCTCTTAAACCTCAACCTCAGCCTAAACCTCACCATTACTCTTACCATCATAATTACCCTAAACCTCACCCTAACCCTAAATCTCATCCTTACAATCACCTTAACCTAAAACCTACACAGCACCCTAACACTAACCCTCACTCTCAACCTCATGCTCAGCCTGACCCTAAGCCTAAGCCTTACCCTAAACCTCAACCTAAGCCTAACCCTCACCCTCACTGTAACACTAACCCTCATCCTAACCCTCACCCGAACCCTAATCCTAACCGTAAACCTTACCCTAAAACTAACCATAACCCTCACCATCCCCCTAGCTCCCACCCTAAAACTAATCCTAACCCTAATCCTCACCATAAACCTAAACATAACTGAACCATAACTCTCACCCTAACCCTAACCCTAACCCTCACCCTAACCCTATCCCTAACCCTCACACTCACCCTAAACCTAACCCTAATCCTAACCCTAACCCTAACACTAACCCTAACCCTAACCCTAAACATAACCCTCCACTCACCTTAACCCTAACCCTAAGCCTAACCCTAACCCTAAACCTCACCCTCACCCTAAACCTCACCCTAATCCTAATCCTAAACCTCAGCCTCACACTAACCCTAACCCTAAACCTCACCCTCATCCTCACCCTAACACTAAATCTAACCCTAAACCTCACACTCACCCTAACCCTAAATCTAACCCTACCCCGAAACCTAACCCTAACTCTAACCCTAAACCTCTCCCTAGCCCTCACCCTAACCCTAACCATAAATCTAAACCTAACCCTAACCCTCACACTCAATCGCACCCTCACCCTCACAGTAACTCTAACCCTAACTCAAAACCTAAGCCTACAACTTACTCTAACCTTAACGCTAGTACTAACCCTAACCCTCACCCTCACCTTAACTCTAACCCTAACCCTAACCCCACCCTAACCCTAACTCTCACCAGCACCCTCACCCTCACTGTAACTCTAACCCTTACCCTAACAATAACACTAACCCTAACCCTAAACATCACCCTAACCCTAATCCTCAACCCCATCCTGACACTCAGCCTAACCCTAAGACTAAGCCTAACTCTCCACCTAACCCACACACTCACGCTCACCCAAAGCCTAAACCTAAATGTAGCCCTATCGCTAAACCTCAACCTAAACCTCACCCTCACCCTAACTCTAACCCTAACGCTAAACCTCACCCTAACCCTACCCCAAACCCTAAATCTAACCCTAAACCTCACCCTCACCCTCACCCTCACCCTAACCCTAAACATAATCCTAAACCTCATTCTAACCCTAACCCTAACCCTCACCCTCAAACTTAACCACACTGTAATTCTAACCGTAACCCTAAAAATAACAGTAACCCTAACCCTCACCCTAACCCTAACCAAACCCTCACCCTCAGCCTCACCATCACTGCAAACTTAACCCTAAACATAACACTAACAATAACCCTAACCCTAACCATAACCATAAACCTAATCCTCACCCCCACCTTCACCCTCAGCCTGACCCTAACTTAACCCTAACCCAAATCCTAACCCTCACCGTAACCCTAACCCTAACCCTAAACCTAACACAAACTGTAACCCTAAACCAAACCCTAAACCTAACACTAATCCTCAGCCTCCCCCTCCCCCTAACACAAACCCTAACACTGACCCTCACCATAACCCTCACGCTAACCCTCCTCCTAACCCTATATCTAACCCTAAACCTCACCCTCACACTAACACTAACCCTAACCCTAACCCTAAACCCCAATCTAATCCTAATCCTAACCCTCACCCTCCCCCTCACCGTAACTCTAACCCTAACCCTAACAATATCACTAACCCTAACCGTAACCCTAAACCTAACCCTAATCCTCAGCCTTACTCTCACCCTAACCCTAACCATAACCATAACGGTAACCCTAAACCTAAGCCAAACCCTAACCCTAACCCTCACACTCACACTCACCCTAACCCTAATCCTAAACCTAATACTATACCTAACACTAACCCTCACCCAAAGCCTCACACTAGCCTTCACCCTAAACATAATCCTAACGATAAACATCATCCAAACATTCACCATAACCCTAAACCTAACCTTCACCCTAACCCTAACCCTAACCCTCACCCACATGCTCGTCCTAAGCCCAAGCCTAACACTAACCAAACCATAAAACTAACCCTAAACCTAACCCTCATCCTAACCCTCACCATAACCCTAAGTCTAACCCTAAACTTCACCCTCACCCTAAACCTAACTCTACCCTAACCCAAGCCCTAAACCTCACAGTAACACTAACCCTAACCCTCACCCTCATCCTCAATGCAACCCAAATTCTAACCCTAACCCTAACAGTAACCCTAACACTAATCCTAACCCTCACCCTTACCATAACCCTCATCCTCACACAAACCCTCACCCTAACACTTACACTCACCCTAACACTAACCCTAATCCTAACACAAACACTCACACTAACACTAACCATCACCCTAACCCTAAACCTCACCCTAATCCTAAACCTAACCCTCACCCTAACCCTGACCCTCATCCTCACCCTAAACCTCACACTAACCGAACACTAATCCTCAATCTATCCTTCACTCTCACCCTACCCCTAACCCTAACATTCACCCTAACCCTAACCCTCACACTAAACCTCACCCTAACCCTAACTCTACCCCTAAACCTCACCCTCACCCTAACCTTACCTCTAACACTAACCCTAACACTAAAAACCTCACCCTAACCTTAACCCTAAACCTCAGCCTCAACCTCACCGCAAATCTAAAACTAAACCTACCAATAATACTAACCCTCGACCTAACCCTAACCCTCACCCTAAACCTAAACCTTACCCTCACCCACAAACTGGGCCTAAGCCTAAACCAAAGCCTAAGCCTAAACCTAACCCTAACCCTCACCCTAGCCCTAACCCTAACACTAACCCTAACTCTAACCCTAAACCTCACCCTTGCCCTAACCCTAACTCTAACCCTAACCCTAAACCTAAACGTCATCCTAACCCTAACCCTAACAATAACGCTAACCCTAACCTTAACCCTACCCTAACGCTACCCCTAACCCTAACACTAAACCGAAACCTAACGCTAACCATAAACATAACCATAACCCTCACCCTAGCCCTAACCTCACCCTAACACTAACCCCAATCCTCACACTCACACTGGCCCTAACCCTAACCCTAACTCACACCCTCACCCTAAACCTCATCCTAACCCTAAACTTACCCTGAACAATAACTCTCACCCTAACCCTCACCCTAACCCTAACCCTCTCCCTTACCATAACGCTCAACCTAGGCCTAACCCTCATCTTGACCCTTACAGTCACCCCCACCTTAACCCTCACCCTAAACCTAAACCTCATCCTAACACTCACCCTAACCCTAACTCTACCCCTAAACCTCACCCTCGCCCTAACCCTAACTCTAACCCTAACCCTAACACTATAAACCTCACCCTAAGCTTAACCCTAACCCTCACCCTCACCGTAACCATCACCCTAACACTAACCTTAAAAATAACACTAACCCTCAACCTAATACTAAACCTCACCCTCACCCTAACCCTAATCCTAACCCTAACCCTCACCCTAAACCTAACCCTCCCCCTTCCGTAATCCTAACCCTCAACCTAACCCTAATCCTAACCCTAACCCTCATCATAACCCTCCCCATAACCCTTACCCTAACCCTCACCCTAACCCTAACCCTCACCCTCACCATCACCCTCAGCCTAAAACTAAGCCTAACCCTAAACCTAAACCTAACCCTTACCCTCACCCTAACCCTAACACTAACCCTAACCCTAACCATCACCATAACCCTCACCCTAACCCTATATCTAACCCTAAACCTCACCCTAACCCTAACACTAAGCCTAACCCTAAACCCCACCCTAACCCTAACGCTAACCCTCACTCCCAACCTCAACCTCACTGTAACTCTAACCCTAAACCTAAGAACAGCACTAACCCTAACCCTAATCATCACCCTAACTTTAATACTTACCCCCACCGTCACCCTCAGCCTAAACCTGAGCCTAAGCCTAACCCTCACCCTAACCCTCACACTCACCATCCCCCTAACACTAATCCTAAACCTACCCCTATCCTTAAACCTCAAATTATACCTCACCCTCACCCTAACCCTAACACTAAACCTAGCCCTCAATTTCACCCTAACCCTCCCCCCTCAATCTAACTCTAACCCTAAACCTCACCCTAACCCTAACCATTACCCTAAACCTAAACTTCACCCTAAACCTAAACCTCACCCTCACCCTCAACCTCACCTTAACTGTAACCCTAACCCTAACAATAACACTAATCCTAACCCTAAACTTAACCTTAACACTAAACATAACACTAAAACTAACCCTAAACCTAACCCTAAACCTAAACCTCAACCTAACCCTACTCCTCAGCCTCACCCTCACCCTAACCAAACCCTAACCCTAACCCTCACCTTAACCCTAAGCCTAACCCTAATGCTAACCCTAACCCTCACACTAACCCTAATCCTAAATCTAACCCTATCCCTAACCCGAATAATCATCCTAACCCTATCCCTTGCCCTCACCGTAACTCTAATCCTAACCCTAAAAATCATCCTAAACCTCACCTGAACCCTAACATTAATCCTCACCCTAAACCACACCCTAACCCTCACACACATGCTGGGCCTAAGCCTAAACCAAAGCCGAAGCCTAACCCTGACCCTAAACCTCACCCTAACCCTAACCCTAACACTAAACCTAACTCTAACCCTAAACCTCACCATTACCCTAACCCTAACACTAAACCTAACTCTAAACCTAAACCTCATCCTAACCCTAACCCTAACAATAACCCTAACCCTAACCTTAACCCTACCCTAATCCTACCCCTAACCCTATCACTAAACCTAACCCTAACCATAACCATAACCATAACCATAACCCTCACCCTAACCCTAACCTCACCCTAACACTAATCCTAATCCTCCCTCTCACCCTAGTCCTCACCCTAACTCTAACCCTCATCCTCACCCTAAACCTCACCCTAACCCTAAACTTAACCTGAACACTGACTCTCACCCTAATCCTAACCCTAACCCTAACCCTCACCCTTACCATAACCCTCACCCTAGGCCTAACCCTCATCTTTACCCTTACCGTCACCCCACCTTAACCCTCACCCTAACCCTAACCCTCACCCTAACCATAACCCTAACCCTAACTCTACCCTGAAACCTCACCCTAACCCTAACCCTAACACTAACACTAACACTAAAAACCTCACCATAAACTTAACCCTAACCGTCACCCTCACCGTAACCCTAACCATAACCCTAACAATAACCCTAACCCTAACCTTAATCCTAACCCTCACCCTCACCCTAACCCTAATTCTAACCCTAACCCTCACCCTAACCCAAACCCTCACCCTTCCGTATCGATTACCCTCACCGTAACCCTAACCCTAACCCTCACCCACATGCTGGGCCTAAGACTAAACCAAAGCCTAAGCCTAACCCTAAACCGAACCCTCTTGCTAACCCTAACCCTAACACTAACGCTAACTCTAACCCTAAACCTCACCCTTACCCTAAGCCTAACTCTAGCCCGGACCCTAAACCTAAACCTCATCCTAACCCTAACCCTAACAATAACCCTAACCATAACCTTAACCCTCCCCTGACCCTAAACCTAACCCTAACACTAAACCTGAACCTAACCCTATCCTTAACCTAACCATACCCCTCACTAACCCTAACCTCACCCTAACACTAAACCTAGTCCTCACCCTCACCCTAGCACTCACCCTAACCCTAACTCTCATCCTCACCCTAACCGTAACCCTCACCCTTACCATAACCCTCACCCTAGGCCTAATCCTCATCTTTACCCTTACCATCACCCCCACCTTAACCCTCACCGTAACCCTAACCCTCATGTTGACCCGCACTGTAAACCTAACTCTACCCCTAAACATCACCATCACCCTAACCCTAACTCTAACCCTAACCCTAACACTAAAAACCTCACCCTAAACTTAACCCTAACCCTCACCCTCACCGTAACCATAACCCTAACCCTAACCCTAACAATAACCCTAACCCTAACCCTAATCCTAACCCTAACCCTAACCCTCACCCTTCCGTAAGCATAACCCTCACCCTAAACCTAATCCTAAACCTAACCCTCATCATAACCCTCCCCATAACCCCAATCCTAACCCTCACCCTAACCCTAACCCTCACCCTCACCCTCACCCTCACTGTAAGTCTAACCCTAACCCTAACAATAACACTAATCCTAAACCTAAATTAACACTAACCCTAATCCTAACACTCACCCTCACCCTACACCTAATTCTAACCCTCACCCTCACCATAACCCTAACCCTAACGTCATGGTAACACTAACTCTCATCCTAACACTCACCCTAACCCTAACCCTAACACTAAACCTCACCCAAACACTAACCCTAAAAATCACCATCACCCTAGCCCACACCCTAACATTAATCATAACCCTAATCCTTATCCTAACCCTCATACTAACCCTAGCCCTCACCCGAACCCTAACCCTAACCCTAAATTTAACCCAAACCCTATCTTTCTCCCTAAACCTAACCCTAACCCTCACCCTAACCCTAACCTTCACCCTCACCCTAACACTCACGCTAAACTTAACCCTCATCCTCACCCTAACCATCACCCTTATGGTAAAACTCACACTCAGCCTAAACCTCACAATTACCCTCCACATCACCCCCTCCCTAACCCTCACCCTAACCCTAACCCTCACCCTAACCCTCACCCTAACCCTCACCCTAACCCTAACTCTACCCCTAAACCTCACCCTCATCCTAACCCTAATCATAACACTAACCCGAAACCTCGCCCTAACCCTAACCCTAACCTTCACCCTCACATTCACCCTCACCCTAACCCTAAATCTAACACTAACCCTCACCCTAACCCTCACCCTCAGACTCAACCTAATTCTAACTCTAACCCTAACACTCATCCTAACCCTCACCCTAACCCTAACCCTCACCCTCACACGCACCCTAACCCTAACCCTAACACTCAACCTAACGCTAACCCTCGCCCTCACCATAACCCTTACCCCAACCCTCACCCTAACCCTAAACTTAACCCGAACACTAACCCTCACCCTAACCCTAACCCTCAACCTCAAATTCACCCTCAGCCTAATCCTAAGCCTAACCCTAAACCTAAACCTAACACACACGTTCACCCTCACCCTAAACCTAATCCTAACCCTAAACCTAACCCTCACCCTCACCCTAACCCTAAAACTAACCCTAACCATAACCCTCACCCTAACCACCCCCCTAACCCTATATCTAAACTGAAACCTCACCCTCACCCAAACCCTAACCCTAACCCTAACCCTAAACCCCACCCTAATTTTAACCCTAAATCTCACCCTCATCCTCACTCTCAGCCTAACCCTAAGCTTAAGCCTAACCCTTACACCCTAACCCTTACACTCACCCACACCCTAACCCTAATCCTAACCCTAAACCTATCCCTAAACCACATCCTAACCCTGCCGCTCTCCCTAACCCTAACACTAACCCTAACCCTGAACTTCACCCTAACCCTCCCCCTAAAACTAACTCTAACCCTAAACCTCACACTCACCCTAACCCTAACCCTAAACCTAACCCCAAATCTCACCCTAAACCTCATCCTAACACTAACTCTCACCCTCACCCTCAAGCTCACCGTAACTGTAAACCTAACCCTAACAATAACACTAACCCTAACCATAACCCAATGTCTAACCATAACACTCAACCTCAAACTCAACCTCACTGCAAAATTAACCCTAACCATAACACTAACAATAACCAGAACCGTAAACCTAACCCTAATCCTCACCACCACCCTCAACCTCAGCCAAAACCTAACGCTAAACCTAACCCTAACCCTAAACCTAACCCTAAAACTAACCCTAACCCTAACCCTTAACCAAACCCTAATCCTCAGCCTCAACCTCACCCTAACCCAAACCCTAACCCTAACCCTAACCCTTACCCTAGCCCTAACCCTAACCCTAATCCTAACCCTAAACCTCATCCTAACCCTCACCCTCACCCTAACCCTAACCCTCACCCTAGCCCTCACTCTAACCCTAACACTAACCCTAACTCTAACCTTAAACCTCACTCTCACCCTAACCCTAATTGTAACACTAACCCTAAACCTAAACCTCATCCTAACCCCAACCCTAATCCTCACCCTCAACGTAACCTTAACCCTAACCCTAACCCTAACAATAAACCTAACTCTAACACTCACCCTAAACAGAACCCTCACCCTAACCCAAACCCTCACCCTAACACTTACCGTAACCCTAACACTAACTCTAACCCTAACCCTAACCCTCACAATAACCCTAACCCTAACCCTAAACCTCAACCTAACCCTCAACCTCACACTAACCTAACACTAACCCTAAACCTAAACCCCACCCTAACCCTAACCCTAACCCTCACCGCCAACCTCACCCTCACAGTAACTCTAATTCTAACCCTAACAATAATACTAACCCTAACCCTTACTATCCCCCTAACCCTAATCGTCACCCCCACCCTCACCCTCAGCCTAACCCTCACCCTAAGCCTAACCATCACCCTAACCCTCACACTCACCCTCACATGATACCTAATCCTAAACCTAACCATATCCCTAAAACTCAACCTAACCCTCATCCTCACCCAAACCCTAAACCTAAACCTGACTCTTACCCTCCCCCTAACCCTAACTCTACCCCTAAACCTCACCCTCACGCTAACTCTAACCATAACCCTAACCCTAAACCTCACCGTACACCTCACCCTAAACCTAACCCTCACCCTCACCCTCACCCTAACCTTAACTCTAACCCTAACCCTAACAATAACTTTAACCCTAACCCCCACCCTAACCCTAACCCTAATCCTAACCCTAACCCTCATCCTAACCCTTACCCTAAAACTAACCCTAACCCTTACCCTCACCCTCACCCTCACCCTAAACCAAACCCTAACCCAAAACCTCAACCTAACACTAACCCTCACCCTCACTGTAACCCTTACCCAATACTCATTCTAAACCTAAACATAACCGGAACCCTATCTCTCACCCTAAGCCTAAGCCTAACCCTCACCCTAACAATAACCCTCACCCTCACCATCACCCTAAGCCTAACCCTACCCCTAACCCTAAAAGTCACACTTACCCTAACCCTAAACCTAATCCTAATCCTAACCTTAACCCTAAACCTCACCTCACCCTAACCCTCACCTTAAGCCTAACTCTAACATTAATCCAAACCCTAACCCTAACCCTAAACTGCACCCTAACACTAACCGTAACCCTCATCCTCACCTTAGGCCTTACCCTAACCCTAACCCTCATCCTCACCCTAAACCTCACACGAACCCTAACACTAATCCTCAATCTAACCCTCACCCTCACACTCAGCCTAATCCTATCCCTCCCCGTAACACTAACGCTAACCCATTCAATAACCCTCACACTCAGCCTAACCCTCACCTTTACCTTACCATCACTCCCACCTTAACTGTCACCCTAAGCCTAACACTCACCCTAACCCTAACTCTACCCCTGAACCTCACCCTCACCCGAATCCTAACTCTAACCGTAACCCTAACACTAAATCTCACCTTAACCCTAACCCTCACCCTCA